>NW_022610288.1:0-21484 GCF_000309985.2 Brassica rapa | reverse complement strand
CCTGTCAGATGCGCTCCTCAAGCTCTCTCAACGGTCTGATCCAAGTAGAGCATGGTAGAAGGTAAGAATGATCCGTTTACTCCCCTCTTGGTTAAACGGTCATGGTAACTTCTTCTTTACCTTGTACGGCCACCTTGTACGGCCTGTCCGTACACTCACATCCCTAACTTCATCCTCAAGCCTCTAACCTTCTCTAGCTTCATATCACATAGTTGCATCACCTCATTTCAACACTCCCCCTCAAGCTTAACCATGTGGAACAAGTTAAGCTTGGAAGGACCATGAGATCTTCCTCATTAAAAACCTTACCAAAGAAAAACCCATTTGGGACAAAACTTTGATAAGGGAAAAAGAGGTAAAGACCTCATGATCAGGGACTATTCTATGGGTGTAAGATCAATGAGTCCTAACCTGATGTGTATGGACTCCATTGTCTTTTGTCTTGCTGCCTTGGTGAATACATCCGCTAACTGATCCTCACTCCTTGTATAGCATGGCAAGATTACTCCCAAAACGATCATCTGCCTCACCTTGTGGCAGTCTACTTCAATGTGCTTGGTTCTCTCATGGAACACTGAGTTGGATGCAATGTGTATAGCTGCTTGGTTGTCGCAATGCATAGTCATTGGTGTAGCTTGCTCTATCTCCAAGTGTTTCAAGATCCCTTTGATCCACACCAACTCATTGGTTAGCTTCAGCATTGCCCTATACTCAGCTTCAGCACTTGAACAAGATACTACTTTCTGCTTCTTGCTCTTCCATGTCACAAGATTACCTCCAATGAATGTACAATAGCCGGTAGTTGATCTTCTGTCTGCTCTATCTCCTGCCCAATCAGCATCACAATAGCCCACCACTTCAGTACTCTTGTTGCATCCCATCCAAACTCCAAGGCCTGATGTACCGTTCAGATACAAGAGGAGTCTCTCCACCATTCGCCAGTGATGCTCCTTTGGGACTTGCATATGCTGGCTCACTTGATTCACAGCAAAGCATATATCCGGACGTGTGATGGTAAGGTAGATGAGCTTCCCTACTAGCTTCCTGTATAGCTTTGGATCATGAAAGACCTTGCTATCTTCAATCTCCCCCTCACGTGGAACCTTGTATCCATCTTCAAGAGGCATCCTTGCTGTCTTATCTCCTTGTATACCTGCATCTTTCAAAAGATCAAGTGTATACTTCCTTTGGGAAATGAACAATCCTTCCTTAGATCTACACAACTCAATTCCAAGGAAGTATTTCATTTCTCCTAAGTCTTTAATTTCAAATACAGATTTTAAAAACTCCTTGGTGGCTTTTATCCCAGCCTTATCACTACCTGTTATAATGATATCATCAACATACACAAGTAGACAAATGATACCTGAGGGTGAAGTAAGTGTGAAGAGAGTATGATCCAATTCTGATTTCTTGAATCCACGCCCATTTAAAGTAGTGCTCAGCTTGTTGTACCATGCTCTAGGAGATTGTTTCAACCCATAGATAGCCTTCTTGAGTCTCAACACATTTCCAGGTTTCACAAGATGCCCTAGGCCTGGTGGTGGATGCATATACACTTCATCTTCTAGTTCTCCTTGAAGAAAGGCATTCTTCACATCCATCTGCCAAAGCTCCCACTCAAGATTCACAGCCAGAGATAATACAATCCTTATTGTATGGAGCTTAGCAACCGGAGCAAAGGTGTCAATGTAGTCTTCCCCATATGTTTGAGTGTATCCTCTAGCCACCAGTCTGTTTTTCTTTCTCTCAATAGTCCCATCAGGCTTGTACTTGATAGTGAATATCCACTTGCTGGTTACTGCCTTCTTTCCTTTTGGCAGTTCACTTTCAAACCAAGTGTCATTCTTTATCATGGCATTAGCTTCATCACCTACTGATTCCTTCCAGTCTTCATGTAGCATTGCATCTTCATATGATCTAGGCACATAGCTTCCATCTAAGCTGATCATAAATGCGCAATGCTCTTCTGGATAGCACGCAAAGGAGCACACAGCTTGAGAGGGATGCTCCACAGCTTGGGCATTGTAGTACACTCTTGTGTTTACCCAGTTGGAAGCATCTCTCTTTAACCGTGTGCTTCTCCTCAATGGAACTACTACATTCTCTTCCACGGCTTCTTCTGGTATCTGGCTTTCTTCACTAGCTTCCTGACCTCCATGTTGATCACTTCCCCTTGAGTCATCTTCACTTTGAACATGAGAGTCTGCGCTTTGTTGTTGATTTTCGGCTTCACTTGTTCCTTGAACTTCAGTATCAGCAGATTCACTTCCCCCTTCATGTTCTAAGTGAGATGATTCTTCAACTCTAACAGGTGGTGTTGCTTGGCGTTTGTGCTGATCTGATGACACTCCAATACCAAGTCCTTGCAAAATGTTTCTCAAGCTTGCAGCCCTGTCTGATGGTTGGGATAGATCTTCAAGTTCTTCCCAATTCTTCCCATCATAATAGCCCTTTTCTTCAAAGAACTTCACCTCCCTTGATACCAATACTCTTCTGGTATTTGGATCAAAGCATTTGTATCCCTTTTGGGACGTAGAGTATCCAATCATCATAGCTTTGGTACTCTTCTCTTCTAGCTTGTTCCGCATTTCCCCGGGTACTAGCACATAGCACACACACCCAAAGATCCTCAAGTGTTCCAGCACTGGTTTACTCTTGTTAAGAACCTCAAAGGGGGACTGATCATTGAGAATCTTGGTTGGTGTCCTGTTGATTAGGTAGCTTGCGGTCATCACTGCATCACTCCAATGCCTCTTAGGCACACTCGTATAGAACATCATTGATCTTGCCACCTCCATGAGGTGTCTATTCTTCCTTTCAGCCACTCCATTTTGCTGGGGTGTATAAGGACAGCTCGTCTGATGAAGTATTCCATGGCTAGCTAGATGTTCTTTGAATGCATGACTTGTATACTCCCCACCATTATCTGACCTGAAAATCTTAATCTTGGCATTATAGTGGTTAGTAACATAGTTTTGAAAGTTTTTAAATGCATCAAGAACTCTATCCTTTGTTTTAATGAGTGTTAACCAGGTGTATTTAGATTTTTCATCAATGAAGGTGACATAATACTTGTAATTATCCCTAGATAAACAAGGTGCAGTCCAAACATCAGAGTGGATTAAGTCAAAACATTCTCATAAACTGTAACTGATCTTTGAAACACACTCTTACAATGTTTTCCCAAAATACAAGCTTCACAATCATTATTTTTAAACATGACACCTGGTAACATTATGCTTAAGGCCCTAACATGTGGATGTCCTAGCCTAGCATGCCACAAAGCATCCTTACTTAAAGAAACCGAGCTAAACGAAAAACAAGAACTAGAGATAGGAGAGAGATCTTCAAGCATGTAAAGGTCTCCCTTAGTTGCTCCTTGGCCGATCAACTTACTGCTCTTAATATCCTGAAACTTCACATCATTAGGACTAAAAATAACATTGCAATTAAGATCAGTAGTGCATCTCTTGACAGATAACAAGTTTGAAGTAAATTCAGGCATGTAGAAAGCATTAGACTCTTTATTAAACAGTTTCAACCTACCAATGCCTCTAATAGGAATTCTATCTCCATTAGCAATCATGACATGACCTTGGGTAGGTTCTATATCCGTAATCAACCTGTTATCACTAATCATGTGATGAGATGCACCAGAATCAATAATCAAAGGTTTATGTATATCCTTAGCTAGATGACTTCTAGGATGATCATTGTTATTCTTTAAGTTCTCAAGAATTCCTAAGAGTTTATTAGCAATGCTATGTTCAGTTTTACCAATCAAGGGATTCTTCTAGTATGTCTAGCAACCTATCAGTTCTACTAGACATAGTATGAGCAGCAAAAGAATAACCAAGAGTATTGGGTCTTAGTTTGTTACCAGACTCCTTAAGAGCTTTGATGAGTGCATCTATGTCTGACTTCCTGATCACCTCATGCTCCAGGTTCTTTCCTCCTGAGTGGTGAGAAGAGAGAGCTCGCCCTTCACTCTCATTCACTTGTGAGGATGTACCAGCCCCGGATGCACTGCCACTGCTTGTCTCGGTGGACATGTGAGCTCTGGCTTCTCTCTCCTTGTTGAATTTGCTTGGCTTGAGGTGAGGGTGAAGTATCCAGCATTGGCTCTTCTTATGGCCTGGCTTCTTGCAATGATCACAATTCCCTTCAAAGCGGTCACCATACTTCCTTCCATCATTCTTGTAACCCGCCTTGTTTGCTTGCACATCCTCAGCCTGATGAGCCATAGGTAGCTCCCCCTTTCCTCCAAACAAGCCTAGAGAGCCTTCCTCCTTCTGCAGTTGAGAGCACACCTCCTCCATTGTTGGTAGGCTTGACGATCTCAGCATGTGCTTTATGACATCCTGGTAGCACACATCTAAGGTCATCAACAACCCAAACACTTGATCCTGCTCTCTCCTCTCCATGATGATCCTTGATCACTGGTGCTTGGGCGCAGGTTATCCAGCTCAGACCAAAGCGCTCTGAACTTCCCAATGTGTGTAGTAAGCTCCACACCACCTTGCATCAAGGAGGTGATGGCTTTCTTCAACTCAAACACACGGTTAAGGTTTGAAACATCTCCAAATGTCTTCTGGAGCGTCTCCCATAGATGCTTAGGTGTCTCACAGAAGATGTAGGCTTCAAGCAACGGGACTTCAATAGAACTGTGTAGCACGGACAGCACCATCAGATCTTCCTGAACCCATTTCTTCTTCACCTCAGCTTCAGTGAGTACTTTTCCACCCTCAGCTTCCTCATTCCCTTTGGCCACTGGCTCTGGACCATCATCCGTGATGTGGTTCCACAACCCTAGCCTCCCAATAGCAGTCTTCACCAGCCGAGACCACAACAAGTAGTTCCCTACACCTTTTAAGGCAACCGGAACTGTAACAAGCTTACTGTAGTTTCCTTCCATCTTCTCTTTGCCTCTAGATACTTCTAGTCTTCAATCTTGTACTTCAGTTGAGCTTCTACCACACCAGATCTTCAAGAACACACGGGACCAAAGAACCAAGGGTAAGACACTTCAACAAACTGACAAGACTTCCCGGAAGTATCAAGAACAAACGCAAGAACACAAAAAAGGAATGAGTAAGAATCACACAAAGGAACTAAGATCTCTCAATACCAAAGCCAACCTGGCTCTGATACCATGAGATTTTAGAGATTTAAGAAGGTATTGAGAGATTAAGAACGAGTAAAGAGAAGTTTAGTGAAAGATTTAAACAAGAATCATGGTTTGAGAGTGATTAAGAGACTTTGAGATTTAAACTAGAGAGAGAGTAGAGATAGAGTGATTCAATCTCGTTAATCATTAATCTGATGAGGTTACAACTTATATAGTATGAGAGCTTAGGGTTTACAAGGTTTAAAGTTAAGCTAAAGCATGTGGAGTCAACCAGGAGAGGAGCGCATATCATAAAGCATCCAATGAGCTTCTTCCCGCGTGTGAAGCATCTTGGATCTTTGACTAGGATGCTGACAGTCTGTCACAGCCTGGCACAGCCTGTCAGATGCGCTCCTCAAGCTCTCTCAACGGTCTGATCTAAGTAGAGCATGGTAGAAGGTAAGAATGATCCGTTTACTCCCCTCTTGGTTAAACGGTCATGGTAACTTCTTCTTTACCTTGTACGGCCACCTTGTACGGCCTGTCCGTACACTCACATCCCTAACTTCATCCTCAAGCCTCTAACCTTCTCTAGCTTCATATCACATAGTTGCATCACCTCATTTCAACACTCACAAAGTGAATCATCCTGGTTTGATGGGAACGACGATGAAGCTGTGATATTCCCAAACTGGGAAACTGGAATCACCTGATTTGAAAGTGGGATAACTTCTTGATCCCAACTCCTATGAGATTTATTCAACTTCCTGGTGATTCTACACCACTAAATTTATCCAAATCAAGCTTCTCACAAAGTGATTCATCCTGGTTTGAATGGAACGACGAAGAAGCTGTGCTATTCCCAAACTGGGAAACTGGAATCACCTGATTTGAAAGTGGGATAACTTCTTCATCCCAACTCCTATGAGATTTATTCAACTTCCTGGTGATTCTACACCACTTTATGTATTCAAATCAAGCTTCTCACAAAGTGATTCATCCTGGTTTGATTGGAACGACGAAGAAGCTGTGCTATTCCCAAACTGGGAAACTGGAATCACCTGATTTGAAAGTGGGATAACATCTTCATGACAACTCCTATGAGATTTATTCAACTTCCTGGTGATTCTCCACCACTTTATGTATCCAAATCAACTCACAAAGTGATTCATCCTGGTTTGAATTGAACGACAGAGAAGCTGTCCTATTCCCAAACTGGGAAACTGGAATCACCTGATTTGAAAGTGGGATAACTTCTTTTTGCCAACTCCTATGAGATTTATTCAACTTCCTGGTGATTCTCCACGACTTTATGTATCCAAATAAAGCTTCTCACAAAGTGATTCATCCTGGTTTGATTGGAACGACGAAGAAGCTGTGCTATTCCCAAACTGGGAAACTGGAATCACCTGATTTGAAAGTGGGATAACATCTTCATGCCAACTCCTATGAGATTTATTCAACTTCCTGTTGATTCTCCACCACTTTATGTATCCAAATCAAGCTTCTCACAAAGTGATTCATCCTGGTTTTATTTGAACGACGAAGAAGCTGTGCTATTCCCAAACTGGGAAACTGGAATCACCTGATTTGAAAGTGGGATAACTTCTTTTCGCCAACTCCTATGTGATTTATTCAACTTCCTGGTGATTCTCCACAACTTTATGTATCCAAATCAAGCTTCTCACAAAGTGAATCATCCTGGTTTGATGGGAACGACGATGAAGCTGTGCTATTCCCAAACTGGGAAACTGGAATCACCTGATTTGAAAGTGGGATAACTTCTTGATCCCAACTCCTATGAGATTTATTCAACTTCCTGGTGATTCTACACCACTAAATGTATCCAAATCAAGCTTCTCACAAAGTGATTCATCCTGGTTTGACTGGAACGACGATGAAGCTGTGCTATTCCCAAACTGGGAAACTGGAATCACCTGATTTAAAAGTGGGATAACTTCTTCATCCCAACTCCTATGAGATTTATTCAACTTCCTGGTGATTCTCCACCACTTTATGTATCCAAATCAAGCTTCTCACAAAGTGATTCATCCTGGTTTGACTGGAACGACGATGAAGCTGTGCTATTCCCAAACTGGGAAACTGGAATCACCTGATTTAAAAGTAGGATAACTTCTTCATCCCAACTCCTATGAGATTTATTCAACTTCCTGGTCATTCTCCACCACTTTATGTATCCAAATCAAGCTTCTCACAAAGTGATTCATCCTGGTTTGATTTGAACGACGATGAAGCTGTGCTATTCCCAAACTGGGAAACTGGAATCACCTGATTTGAAAGTGGGATAACTTCTTCTTGCCAACTCCTATGAGATTTATTCAACTTCCTGGGTATTCTCCACCACTTTATGTATCCAAATCAAGCTTCTCACAAAGTGATTCATCCTGGTTTGAATGGAACGACGAAGAAGCTGTGCTATTCCCAAACTGGGAAACTGGAATCACCTGATTTGAAAGTGGGATAACTTCTTCATCCCAACTCCTATGAGATTTATTCAACTTCCTGGTGATTCTACACCACTTTATGTATCCAAATCAAGCTTCTCACAAAGTGATTCATCCTGGTTTGATTGGAACGACGAAGAAGCTGTGCTATTCCCAAACTGGGAAACTGGAATCACCTGATTTGAAAGTGGGATAACATCTTCATGCCAACTCCTATGAGATTTATTCAACTTCCTGGTGATTCTCCACCACTTTATGTATCCAAATCAAGCTTCTCACAAAGTGATTCATCCTGGTTTGAATTGAACGACAGAGAAGCTGTCCTATTCCCAAACTGGGAAACTGGAATCACCTGATTTGAAAGTGGGATAACTTCTTCTTGCCAACTCCTATGAGATTTATTCAACTTCCTGGTGATTCTCCACCACTTTATGTATCCAAATCAAGCTTCTCACAAAGTGATTCATCCTGGTTTGATTTGAACGACGATGAAGCTGTGCTATTCCCAAACTGGGAAACTGGAATCACCTGATTTGAAAGTGGGATAACTTCTTCACGCCAACTCCTATGTGATTTATTCAACTTCCTGGTGATTCTCCACCACTTTATGTATCCAAATCAAGCTTCTCACAAAGTGATTCATCCTGGTTTGATTGGAACGACGAAGAAGCTGTGCTATTCCCAAACTGGGAAACTGGAATCACCTGATTTGAAAGTGGGATAACTTCTTTTCGCCAACTCCTATGAGATTTATTCAACTTCCTGGTGATTCTCCACAACTTTATGTATCCAAATCAAGCTTCTCACAAAGTGAATCATCCTGGTTTGATGGGAACGACGATGAAGCTGTGCTATTCCCAAACTGGGAAACTGGAATCACCTGATTTGAAAGTGGGATAACTTCTTCATCCCAACTCCTATGAGATTTATTCAACTTCCTGGTGATTCTACACCACTTTATGTATCCAAATCAAGCTTCTCACAAAGTGATTCATCCTGGTTTGATTGGAACGACGATGAAGCTGTGCTATTCCCAAACTGGGAAACTGGAATCACCTGATTTAAAAGTGGGATAACTTCTTCATCCCAACTCCTATGAGATTTATTCAACTTCCTGGTGATTCTCCACCACTTTATGTATCCAAATCAAGCTTCTCACAAAGTGATTCATCCTGGTTTGACTGGAACGACGATGAAGCTGTGCTATTCCCAAACTGGGAAACTGGAATCACCTGATTTAAAAGTGGGATAACTTCTTCATCCCAACTCCTATGAGATTTATTCAACTTCCTGGTGATTCTCCACCACTTTATGTATCCAAATCAAGCTTCTCACAAAGTGATTCATCCTGGTTTGATTTGAACGACGATGAAGCTGTGCTATTCCCAAACTGGGAAACTGGAATCACCTGATTTGAAAGTGGGATAACTTCTTCTTGCCAACTCCTATGAGATTTATTCAACTTCCTGGGTATTCTCCACCACTTTATGTATCCAAATCAAGCTTCTCACAAAGTGATTCATCCTGGTTTGAATGGAACGACGAAGAAGCTGTGCTATTCCCAAACTGGGAAACTGGAATCACCTGATTTGAAAGTGGGATAACTTCTTCATCCCAACTCCTATGAGATTTATTCAACTTCCTGGTGATTCTACACCACTTTATGTATCAAATCAAGCTTCTCACAAAGTGATTCATCCTGGTTTGATTGGAACGACGAAGAAGCTGTGCTATTCCCAAACTGGGAAACTGGAATCACCTGATTTGAAAGTGGGATAACATCTTCATGCCAACTCCTATGAGATTTATTCAACTTCCTGGTGATTCTCCACCACTTTATGTATCCAAATCAAGCTTCTCACAAAGTGATTCATCCTGGTTTGAATTGAACGACAGAGAAGCTGTCCTATTCCCAAACTGGGAAACTGGAATCACCTGATTTGAAAGTGGGATAACTTCTTTTTGCCAACTCCTATGAGATTTATTCAACTTCCTGGTGATTCTCCACCACTTTATGTATCCAAATAAAGCTTCTCACAAAGTGATTCATCCTGGTTTGATTTGAACGACGATGAAGCTGTGCTATTCCCAAACTGGGAAACTGGAATCACCTGATTTGAAAGTGGGATAACTTCTTCACGCCAACTTATGACTTTAGAGTAATGAAGAGTAATCTGAGTGTTTAGAATAGATTTGAGAGAGATTAGAGAAGAAACGAGTGTAGAGAGTAAGAGATTAGATCAAGAGTCTAAGAGAAACGCCATGGAGGCTAAGAATAATCAGAACTGTCTAAGTTTTATTAATGACCAAATGTTACAATATATAGAGAGGCATCTCGAGGTTAAGGGTTTCAGAAAGCACACTGTTACATGGGATAAGATTCTGCTTTAATTCAAACTGTCCAATTAAGCTCTTCCTTGTGTGTAAAGCACCTTTACCTTTACACAGCTTCTGACAGCCTGTCATAAGCTCTTCCCTTATCCTCTCCACGCGGTAACATCAGTAAAGGCTCAGTAAGACTTCTCCTTTACCTCTTAAGTTAACCGAGTGTAGTAACTTCCCTTAGGTAGTGATCTTGGTCGAGCTACTCTTGTACGGCCTGTACGGCCATGGTACGGCCTGTACGGCCATGGTACGGCCTGTACGGCCTAGCCTCTCCCAAACTCATTCCTCCAACCCATTACTCTCCTAAGCCTCACTCTCTTATTAGCAATCCATCTCATCATCTAATGCCTTCTTCTCAACACTCCCCCTCAAGCTTAGCTTTGTGAAAGCCTAAGCTTGGACAGCCATGAGATCTTCCTCATTAAAAACCTCACCAAGGAAAACCCATTGGGACAAAACCTTGATGAGGGAAAAAGAGTAAAAACCTCACAGCCAAAGGGGATCAGCTCCTTCTCTTCCCAAGATCAATGAGGCCCAACCTGATGTGAATGGACTCCATTGTCTTCTGTCTCGCAGCCTTAGTGAACACATCAGCCAACTGATCTTCACTTCTTGTGTAGCATGGCAGGATGACTCCTAAGATGATCATCTGCCTCACCTTGTGGCAATCCACTTCAATGTGCTTGGTTCTCTCATGGAACACCGAGTTGGAGGCAATGTGGATGGCAGCTTGGTTATCACAATGCATTGTCATTGGCGTGGCTTGATCAATCTCCAAATGCTTCAAGATGCCCTTGATCCACACCAGCTCGTTGGTCAGCTTCAGCATAGCTCTATACTCGGCTTCTGCACTTGAGCAAGACACCACCTTCTGCTTCTTACTCTTCCAAGTAACCAAGTTGCCTCCAATGAATGTGCAATAGCCTGTGGTTGATCTCCTGTCTGCTCTATCACCAGCCCAATCCGCATCACAGTATCCAACCACTTCAGTGCTCCCATTGCAACCCATCCATACTCCTTGATCAGGTGAGCCGTTGAGATACATCAAGATCCTCTCCACCATGCGCCAATGATGTTCCTTAGGCACTTGCATGTGTTGACTCACCTGATTCACAGCAAAGCAAATGTCAGGTCTAGTTATGGTAAGGTAAATCAATTTACCAACTAGCTTTCTATAGAGTTTAGGATCCTGATAAGGTTTGCTGTCTTCAATCTCCCCCTCTCGTGGGACTTTGTAGCCATCCTCCATAGGCATCCTTGCTGTCTTGCCTCCATAAGCACCTGCACCTTTCAAAAGATCAAGTGTATACTTCCTTTGGGACATGAACAAACCTTCCTTGGATCTACATATCTCAATTCCAAGAAAGTATTTCATTTCTCCCAAGTCTTTAATCTCAAACATGGATTTAAGAAACTCCTTGGTTGCTATGATACCTTCCTTATCACTTCCTGTGATAATGATATCATCAACATACACAAGGAGTGCAATCATACCTGAGGAAGTAGTGAGAGTGAAGAGGGTGTGGTCTAGTTCAGACTTCTTGAAGTACCAAGCTCTTGGTGATTGCTTCAGTCCATAGATAGCTTTCTTCAATCTCAACACATTCCCTCTCTTCACTAAGTGTTCCAAGCCTGGAGGTGGATGCATATACACTTCATCCTCCAGCTCTCCTTGTAGAAATGCATTCTTCACATCCATTTGCCATAAGCCCCATCCAAGGTTCACAGCTAAGCTTAAGACAATCCGGATTGTGTGGAGTTTAGCTACTGGTGCAAAGGTCTCAATGTAATCTTCTCCATAAGTTTGAGTAAAGCCTCTTGCAACCAATCTTGACTTCTTCCTCTCCACCTTTCCATCAGCCTTATACTTGATTGTGAAGATCCATCTACTAGTCACCGCCTTCTTCCCTTTTGGTAACTCACTCTCATACCATGTATCATTCTTGATCATAGCTCCTGCCTCAGCTCCAACTGATTCCTTCCATTCTTTATCCATCATTGCCTCTTCATAGCTTCTTGGTATGTAGTTCTCATCCAAGTTTACCATAAAAGCACAATGTTCTTCAGGGTATTGAGCAAAGGAACACACAGCTTGAGAAGGATGCTCCACAGCCTGGGCATTGTAGTACACTCTCGTGCTTACCCAGTTGGAAGCATCTCTCCTAATCCGTGTGCTTCTTCTCAATGCTGGTTCCGGTTGTTCCACTTCCACTTGTGATTCTTCTCCACTTTCTTGTGGTACAGAAGTAGACACTTCAACTGCCTCTTCTTCTCCTAGCTGACTTGCTTCAGCTCCATCTTGCTGTTCACTTACTTCCACATCTTGATCATGTGTACCAGATGCTCCACTACTCTCTTGAGTTGTCTCTGGTTCACTCCTTTCCCCCCCATGATCAGAAGTGGGAGTTGCTGAACGTCCACCATTTGGTGGTTGAGATCCTGGGTTACTGCCAGATCCTTGCTGATCTTGTCTCACCTTGACTCCAATACTTTCTAAGATGATCCGCAAGGTAGTGGCTCTCTCCGAGGTAAGATCCTTCAAGTCTTCTTTGTTTTGCTCCTCATAATATCCTCTCTCTTCAACAAACTTCACATCCCTTGATACCAGCACCCTTCTTGTGTCTGGATTATAACACTTGTATCCCTTTTGAGTTGTAGAGTAGCCAATAAACATTGCCTTAGTACTCCTAGCTTCAAGCTTGTTTCTCAACTCCCCGGGTATCAAAACATAACATAAACACCCAAAGATCCTTATATGTTCTAATGAGGGTTTATGTTTGTTGAGAACCTCAAATGGTGACTGCCCTTTCAGGATCAGTGTGGGAGTCCTGTTGATTAGATAGCAGGCCGTGGCTACTGCATCACTCCAAAACTTCTTAGGTACATTAGCTTGGAACATCATTGATCTTGCAACTTCCATAAGGTGCCTATTCTTCCTCTCAGCCACACCATTCTGTTGTGGAGTGTAGGGACAGCTTGTTTGATGAAGAATTCCATACTGAGATAAGTGTTGCTTGAAAGCTTGTCCAATGTATTCTCCTCCATTATCTGACCTGAAAATCTTAATCTTGGCTTGATAATGGTTAGTTACATAGGATTGAAAATTTTTAAATGCATCAAGCACCCTATCTTTAGTTGGAATTAAGGTTAACCAGGTGTATTTAGATTTTTCATCAATGAATGAGACATAATACTTATGATTCTCTCTAGATAAACAAGGAGCAGTCCATACATCAGAGTGAATAAGATCAAAGCACTTCTCATAAACCGTAGAAGAGTTTGGAAAACAGTTCTACAATGCTTGCCTAAAATGCAAGCTTCACAATCATTGTTTTCAAAAGAAACACCTGGCAACATCAGTTTTAAAGCCTTATTATGAGGGTGTCCTAGTCTAGCATGCCACAATGCATTCTTATTTAAACTAGGAACAGAAGCAGTAGTAAAGAGAGCAGCTAATGTCAGAAACAGGAGCAAGATCTTCAAGCAAATATAAGTCTCCTTTTGTTACTCCTTTTCCAATCACTTTGCTGCTTTCAATATCCTGAAACTTCACATCATTAGGACTAAATATGACATTGCATTGCAAGTCAGTTGCACATTTCTTGACAGATAATAAGTTTGAAGTAAAGTCAGGCATATAGAAAGCTTTTGAGTCTTTACTAAACAGTTTAAGTGTTCCTATTCCTTTAATTGGAACCTTATCACCATTTGCAATCATCACATGACCCTTAGTAGGCACAATGTTCTTAATTAACTTAGTATCACTAATCATGTGATGTGATGCACCTGAATCTACAATAAGAGGTCTAGTTGATTGATTACTAGCAAGGTGAGCGAGTATACTAGATGGCTTATATGCATTGTAGTTATTTGCATTTCTTAGAGACCTAGCTATACTATCAGTTCTAGTGATGCAATCTAAGTCTCCTACAGTCCTAGCAATCATGGAAGCACCATAAGAATAACCATAGATGTTACCGTTATCCTTGAACATCTTGATGAGTGCATCAATGTCAGCCTTCCTTATGAAGTCCTGATCATTGTTGCGGCTGCTAGGAGCTCCCATGTACGCCACCAGAGACTTGCCATCACTTGTACCACCTTCTTGAGCCTTGCTAGTACCCACATCACTTGACCCGTCAGACATGTGAGCTCTAGCTTCCCTTTCCTTCATGAACTTTGCCGGTTTGAGGTGTGGGTGGAGTATCCAACACTGGCTCTTCTTGTGGCCTTGCTTCTTGCAATGATCACAGCTCCCATTGAACCTCCTATCCTCAAACTTCCCATTCGTAGCTCTGTTAGCTTGTGGAGTCTCTCCTTGCTCAGCTTGTGCGGCTTGGTTAGCTAAAGACAACTCCCCCTTCTTCCCAAACAACCCAATTGACCCTTGCTCTTTCTGAATCCGAGAACACACTTCCTCCAAGTCAGGTAGAGTATCATCTCTCAGCATGTGTTGTATCAGCCCACTGTATGCCGGATTCAGTGTCAAGAGCAGTCCAAAGACCTTGTCCTGCTCACGCCTCTTGATTAGCTCACTGGGATCAACCGTGCTTGGCCTCAACATCTCTAGCTCGGACCAGAGTGACCTGAACCTTCCTAGGTGCTTGGTAAACTCCATGTCTTCTTGAGCCAAGTTGTTGATCTCTTGCTTCACCTCAAAGACTCTACTCAGGTTGGATGTGTTTCCATACACCCTCTTTAAGGTATCCCACAACTCCTTTGCCGTCTCACAGTAGCAGTATGCATCCAGAATCGCCGGCTCTAAGGAAGCATGAAGAACTGACATCACCATCATGTCTTCCTGCTCCCACCTCTCAAATGGATCCTTTGCTGTCTCATCCTTGTCTTCTTCTTGAGCAACCGGCTTTGGGGCCGTTCCAGAGGTAATGTGTCCCCACAAGCCTTTGCTTCCAACTGCGGTCTTCACCATCCGTGACCACACTAGGTAGTTGTTCCCCTTGAACACCACCGCGACCTTCATCTTCATCCCACTATCCATCTTGAAGCAGCTAGACGTAAACAGCTTGCTAAATCTTGGACTGAGAGTAGTAATCACACCAACAAGACCCAAGACACAACCGGAGAAGACTTGAAGCTTGAATCTTCAACGCCCAACTCCTAGCTTCTATCCTTTGTCTTGATACAAAACCTCAACAAGAACTCAGATTCTCATGAACCTGGCTCTGATACCATATTACTTTTAGAGTAATGAAGAGTAATCTGAGTGTTTAAGAGAGATTAGAGAAGAACTGAGTGTAAAGAGTAAGATAAGAGATCGAGACTAAGAGTAAGCCATGGAGGCAAAGATAATCAGAACTGTCTAATCTTTATTATGGATGAGGTTACAATATATATAGGAGAGACATTAGGGCTTTCAAGTAAGGGAAATGGCACTAGTCTAAGCATGTGTAGTCAAGGTCAGAAAGGAACACACGCTTCTGGCTTTACAGCCTGTCCAAGAGCTGGATAGATAAGGCGCGCTCCAACCTTATCCATAAACGGTCTGATCCGTTCCAAACCTTCTGCGTCTGATGGTGGCTTTGCCTTCCATCCTCCTTCTCTTTTACGGTCTCTCATCAGTACGGTCATGCCCTATCCGTACATGCCATGCCCTAACTTTGCACATCCTTTAAATGGACATTAAAGGTGATTCGAGTCATCATGGCCGAGGTGATCCGTACCGGCCGTACACTGGCTGTTGAGTTGAGTTGATTATATTGGTATGGAGAGAAGAGGAGTTGAAGAGGAGAAGAGATGGAGAAGCTTAGGGGGTTTTGGTGTGAATGGTACGGACGGCCGTACAAGGCCGTACATGGCCGTACCGTCCGTACCAATGGCCGCGATCAATACTTACCCAACTCGACCAAGTGAAACGGTAACAAGGAGATGTTACCTTGGGAGCTTAAGGAGAAGGGATCAGACCGTTGAGTGGATAAGGGAAGAGCGTGCCAGGCTGGAACAGGCTGTAAAGAGGCAAAGCGTGTGAGCCTTATCATCCAATCATCCGGAAAGCAACCTTGACTCTACATGCTTCAATAGTGCCCATTTCGCCTCTTGTAAACCCTTATGCTTTCCATATAAATATGTAACCTCACTCATTAATAAGAACATACAGTTTGAGCCTCTCTAATCTCTTAGACACTATGATTATCTCTTAGACTCTAAACGGCTCTATCTAGTTCTTAATCTTTCACAAACTTCTCCTAATCACTTCTTAAACACTCTCTTTATTCTGATTACTCTAAGGATCTCTTAATCTCATATGGTATCAGAGCCAGGTTCATTTGAATCTGGGGTTTGATCTTTAGAGAGTTACAAGCTAAACGGCTTTGAAGCTACACGCGAGTAGCCTTGAAGGTGTTGAAGCTGTGATACGTTCTAGTTGAAGCTGTGCTACGTTCTGTGTGGTTGCGTGATTCTAGACTCAAGGTTGGTGTGTACGAGATTCAAGATTCAAGTTTTCAAGTCAAGCAAAGATGGAACATGGGATGAACATGAGGATGAAGGTAGCGGTTACTTTCAAAGGTAGCAACTACCTTGTGTGGTCTCGGATGGTGAAGACTGCGGTGGGAAGTAAGGGTTTGTGGGGGCACATCACAACAGGGGAGGCTCCGAAACTCATTACTCAGGGAGGAGATCAAGAAGAGGTCTCCAATGAAGCGGCTGTGGAGAAATGGCAACAAGAAGACATGCTGGTGATGACGGTTCTACACGCATCCTTGGACCCAGCTATCTTGGATGCCTACAGCTACTGTGAATCAGCCAAGGAGCTGTGGGACACGCTGAAGAAGGTATATGGGAACATTTCCAACCTCAGCCGTGTGTTTGAAGTAAAGCTAGCGATCAACCGTCTTGCACAAGAGGACATGGAGTTCACTAAGCATTTGGGGAGGTTCAGGTCCTTATGGTCAGAGCTGGAGATGCTGAGGCCGAGCACAACTGATCCAGATCAGTTGAATGAGAGGCGCGAGCAAGACAAGGTCTTTGGGTTGCTTCTCACACTGAACCCGGCCTACACTCACCTCATCCAGCACATGCTAAGGTCAGATAAGCTTCCGGACCTTGAGGAGGTGTGTGCGCAAATCCAAAGGGAGCAGGGATCTATGGGGTTGTTTGGAGGAAAGGGGGAGCTCTCTCTTGCCAATCAAGCAGCTCATGAGGACTCAACCGAGGCTCCACAAGCAAACAAGGCATCTCACGGGAAGTATGAGGACAGGAAGTTCAATGGCAACTGTGATCATTGCAAGAAGCATGGTCATAAGAAGAGCCAATGCTGGATACTACACCCACACCTCAAGCCGGCCAAGTTCATGAAGGAGCGTGAGGGAAGGGCAAATGTGACTGAAGGTTCAAATGGAGCTGGTACCAGCAAGGCGAGTGAAGCGGATGGGCTTGGAGGCAATGATGGGAATGGGAAGTCTCTGGTGGCTTACACAGGCGCCTCAAGCTCACGCAGCAATGATGACTACATCAAGAGATCAGACCTTGATGCTCTCTTCAAAATGCTAAAGGAAAACGGTAACACTTATGGTTATTCCTTTGGAGCCTCTATGATTGCATACAAGGATGATCACTTGATTAGAGAACTGGTAGAACGGTTAGAAGCTAGACATGAGTATAGAACTGCTCACATTGCTAGAACTGATAGGATGCATCCATTGCTTAGTAATCTATGTCTTAATGCTAAACAAGTAGGTAAACCATTGATTGTTGATTCTGGTGCATCACATCATATGATAAGTGATGAGAACTTGATTAAAGATATAGAACCTACGCATGGGCATGTGATGATAGCAAATGGGGATAAGATACCTATTAGAGGAATAGGAAAGCTTAAGTTGTTTAACAAAGAATCTAGAGCTTTTTACATGCCTGAATTCACATCAAACCTATTATCTGTGAAGAAATGTACTAATGATTTACAATGCAATGTTATCTTTAGTCCTAATGATGTGAAGTTTCAGGATATTGAGAGCAGCAAATTGATTGGGAAAGGAGTGACTAAGGGAGACCTCTATATGCTTGAAGAGCTCACTTCTGTTCCTGATTATAGTTGTTCATTTACTTCTGCTTCTTTATTGAATAAAAATGCATTGTGGCATGCTAGAGTAGGACACCCTCATGTTAAAGCTTTGAACTTAATGGTACCAGGTGTTGTGTTTGAGAACAAAGATTGTGAAGCTTGTATTTTAGGCAAGCATTGTAGAACTGTGTTTCAAAAGTCTACTACTATCTATGATAACTGCTTTGATCTAATTCATTCTGATGTATGGACTGCCCCTTGCTTATCTAGAGATAGTTATAAGTACTTTGTCACATTCATTGATGAAAAATCCAAATACACCTGGTTAACCTTAATTCAGACCAAAGATAGGGTACTTGATGCATTTAGGAACTTTCAAACTTATGTAACTAACCATTATCATGCTAAGATTAAAATTTTGAGATCAGATAATGGAGGAGAGTACACGGGTCATGCATTCAAGGAACACTTATCACAACATGGGATCCTACATCAAACAAGCTGTCCGTATACTCCACAGCAAAATGGTGTGGCTGAGAGGAAGAATAGGCACCTCATGGAAGTGGCAAGGTCTCTTATGTTTCAGAGTAATGTTCCAAGAGATTCTGGAGTGATGCGGTTGCCACTGCTTGTTACTTGATCAACAGAACTCCAACCAAGGTTCTGAATGAGAAGGCTCCATTTGAAGTTCTGAACAGGTACAAACCAGTGCTTGATTACTTGCGAGTCTTTGGATGTCTATGCTTTGTGCTCAAACCAGGAGAGATGATCAACAAGCTAGAAGCAAGAAGTACTAAGGCTGTGTTCATAGGATACTCAGCTACACAGAAAGGATACAAATGCTATGATCCTATAGCAAGGAGAGTTCTTGTATCTAGAGATGTGAAGTTCTTGGAAGATAGAGGATACTATGAAGAAAAGAACCAAGAAGACTTGAAGGACTTAACATCAGACAAGGCAACCACCTTGCGGATCATCCTTGAAGGTCTTGGAATCAGTACATCCCAGGATCCAAGAGATCACGCAACAACACCTCCTGAAGTTGGTTCACCATCCCACCTTGATCATGAGGGAGGAGAGACGCATGAGGAGGAGCCTACTCAAGAGGTTAACCAAGATGAAGGAGAAGAGAGCATAGGCTCTGATGGTCATGGGCATGATCATGGTGTGATACAAACACCTTCTCAAGATGAAGTGGTAGAAGAACAACAGGAAGAAGAACCGGTTGTGCAGCCACTAAGAAGGAGTACAAGGATAAGGAAGGATCCTTCCAGTTGGGTAAACACGAGAGTGTACTACAATGCCCAAGCTGTGGAGCATCCTTCTCAAGCCGTGTGCTCCTTTGCTCAATATCCAGAAGCACATTGCGCTTCATGGTAAACTTGGATGAGAATCACATCCCAAGAAGCTGAAGAGGCAATAAAGGATAAAGAATGGAAAGAGTCAGTAGGAGATGAAGCAGGAGCTATGATCAAGAATGATACATGGTATGAAAGTGAGTTACCAAAAGGGAAGAAGGCTGTGACCAGTAGATGGATATTCACAATCAAGTACAAAGCGGATGGAAAGATTGAGAGGAAGAAGTCAAGGCTAGTTGCAAGAGGTTTCACTCAAACTTATGGAGAAGATTATATAGAAACCTTTGCACCAGTAGCTAAACTACACACAATCCGGATTGTACTAAGCTTGGCTGTGAATCTTGGATGGGGGTTATGGCAAATGGATGTGAAGAATGCATTTCTACAAGGTGAACTTGAGGATGAAGTGTATATGCATCCACCTCCAGGCCTTGAACACTTAGTGAAGAAAGGGAATGTGTTAAGACTGAAGAAAGCTATCTATGGGCTGAAGCAATCACCAAGAGCTTGGTACAACAAGTTGAGCACTACTCTGAATGGCCGAGGCTTCAAGAAGTCTGAACTAGATCACACCCTCTTCACACTCACTACTCCCTCAGGTATGATTGCTCTCCTTGTGTATGTTGATGATATCATTATCACAGGGAGTGATAAGGAAGGTATCATAGCAACCAAGGAGTTTCTTAAATCCATGTTTGAGATTAAAGACTTGGGAGAAATGAAATACTTCCTTGGAATTGAGATATGTAGATCCAAGGAAGGTTTGTTCATGTCTCAAAGGAAGTATACACTTGATCTTTTGAAAGGTGCAGGTGCTCATGGTGGCAAGACAGCAAGGATGCCTATGGAGGATGGCTACAAAGTCCCACGAGAGGGGGAGATTGAAGACAGCAAACCTTATCAGGATCCTAAACTCTATAGAAAACTAGTTGGCAAATTGATTTATCTTACTATAACTAGACCTGACATTTGTTTTGCTGTGAATCAGGTGAGTCAACACATGCAAGTGCCTAAGGAACATCATTGGCGCATGGTGGAGAGGATCTTGATGTATCTCAACGGCTCACCTGATCAAGGAGTATGGATGGGCTGCAATGGAAGCACTGAAGTGGTGGGATACTGTGATGCGGATTGGGCTGGTGATAGAGCAGACAGGAGATCAACCACAGGCTATTGCACATTCATTGGAGGCAACTTGGTGACTTGGAAGAGCAAGAAGCAGAAGGTAGTGTCATGTTCAAGTGCAGAAGCCGAGTATAGAGCCATGCTGAAGCTTACCAATGAGTTGGTATGGATCAAAGGCATCTTGAAGCACTTGGAGATTGATCAAGCAACTCCAATGACAATGCATTGTGACAATCAAGCTGCCATCCACATTGCATCCAACTCGGTGTTTCATGAGAGGACCAAGCACATTGAAGTTGATTGCCACAAGGTGAGACAGATGATTGTGCTAGGGGTGATCTTGCCATGCTATACAAGGAGTGAAGATCAGCTAGCGGATGTGTTCACCAAGGCTGCAAGGCAAAAGACTATGGAGTCCATTCACATCAGATTGGGACTCATAGATCTTGGGAAGAGAAGGAGCTAATCCCCTTAGCTGCAAGGTCTTTACTCTTTTTCCCTCATCAAAGTTTTATCCCATTGGGTTTTCTTTGGTGAGGTTTTTAATGAGGAAGATCTTGTAGCTTTCCAAGCTTAGGCTTTCACAAAGCTAAGCTTGAGGGGGATGTTGAGTGTTGAGTTGAGTTGATTATATTGGTATGGAGAGAAGAGGAGTTGAAGAGGAGAAGAGATGGAGAAGCTTAGGGGTTTTGGTGTGAATGGTACGGACGGCCGTACAAGGCCGTACATGGCCGTACCGTCCGTACCAATGGCCGCGATCAATACTTACCCAACTCGACCAAGTGAACGGTAACAAGGAGATGTTACCTTGGGAGCTTAAGGAGAAGGGATCAGACCGTTGAGTGGATAAGGGAAGAGCGTGCCAGGCTGGAACAGGCTGTAAGAGGCAAAGCGTGTGAGCCTTATCATCCAATCATCCGGAAAGCAAACCTTGACTCTACATGCTTCAATAGTGCCCATTTCGACTCTTGTAAACCCTTATGCTTTCCATATAAAATATGTAACCTCACTCATTAAT
>NW_022610287.1:0-48622 GCF_000309985.2 Brassica rapa | reverse complement strand
TCTAGCGCCAAACTGTGGGAACCGAAATTCGCACTGTCGATTTCCGTTAAATAAGGAAACTAAGAAAACCCTAGTTTCCCAGAGGACCCCGGATATCTGTTAATTACCACACGTCAAGCAATCAGAACACGAGAATAACAACGATAAAAATAAGAAATCGAAAAGAGAGCAAAATAGATCTTATTCCGAATCTGCGTATGAGCGTTACAACAAGGTATAAAAGCCTGGGCTCGAGAGCTGTCGGCGAGATTCCTAGTTCTAGCAACCCTAAGACGGCTAAACCTAATTGAGTCGCAGCTCGAAATAACAAAAACGGAAAGTTGCCTAAATCGCTCTAAGTGCTAAGTTTGCTCTGAAAAAGTTTTTTTCTTGCTCCTCGCCTAGGACTCCTTATATACTAGCTCCAAGGTCGGTTTACGCTTTTACTCTTCTGCCCTTAAGCCGTCATAGCATAAAAATGGAGATATTCCATTTTTCCCGATCTTCACAATTATCTTCAAAACTTCCGTATTTATCCGCGGAAACTTGACATTTATCCTTCCTCGCGGGCCAAGCGCGAACCATGCTGTGGTTCACGGGCTTTTGGTTAGGAAAAATCGTAGGATGGGCCTCGAGTCGTGTTTTAGGTCCCTTTGGGCCGTCTTCCGACTTGACACGTTTACTACGAGTTTCCGCGGTTTCTAATTCGCGACGTTTGATCGATGAATTTAGAATGGCGGAAAACATAGACTGAGCTTGCTACGGTCTTCGGGAGATAGCATTCGAAGGTTTGACGAGAATGCAAGGACTGGTGTCGTATCGATGTTCGGAAAGGTTCAATCGCTACACAGCGACCGAACTTTGGCTCGAGCCCGGTCGCTATGTAGCGACCGAGCGAAACGAGTGCTCGGTCGCTACGTAGCGACCGAGCTTCGGCTTGAGCTCGGTCGCTACGTAGCGACCGAGCGGGACGATCGCTCGGTCGCTACGTAGCGACCGAGCTTTGGCTCGAGCTCGGTCGCTACGTAGCGACCGAGCGGGACGATCGCTCGGTCGCTACGTAGCGACCGAGCTTGGCTGAGCTCGGTCGCTACGTAGCGACCGAGCGGGACGATCGCTCGGTCGCTACGTACGCGACGTCGGGCGGTCACCAGGCATGCCCGAGCTTGGCTCGAGCTCGGTCGCTACGTAGCGACCGAGCGGGACGATCGCTCGGTCGCTACGTAGCGACCGAGCTTGGCCGAGCTCGGTCGCTACGTAGCGACCGAGCGGGACGATCGCTCGGTCGCTACGTAGCGACCGAGCTTTGGCTCGAGCTCGGTCGCTACGTAGCGACCGAGCGGGACGATCGCTCGGTCGCTACGTAGCGACCGAGCTTGGCTGAGCTCGGTCGCTACGTAGCGACCGAGCGGGACGATCGCTCGGTCGCTACGTAGCGACCGAGCTTTGGCTCAAGCTCGGTCGCTACGTAGCGACCGAGCGGGACGATCGCTCGGTCGCTACGTAGCGACCGAGCTTGGCTGAGCTCGGTCGCTACGTAGCGACCGAGCGGGACGATCGCTCGGTCGCTACGTAGCGACCGAGCTTTGGCTCGAGCTCGGTCGCTACGTAGCGACCGAGCGGGACGATCGCTCGGTCGCTACGTAGCGACCGAGCTTTGGCTCGAGCGCTCGGTCGCTACGTAGCGACCGAGCGGGACGGACGTTCAGTCGCTATAGCGAGAGTTAACGACCTGTTTCGAGCTTTCGTCGGACGTCTCGATTCTTTCTTCCGCCAAGCTTTTTCGTAAGGAAGAACCTATTTCGAAAAGTACTCTTCGGAGAAACTCTTATTTTCTTCTTCGAACGTTTTGAATGTTTAAATTTGTCGTAACCGTTTTTGACCCCAACAACCAAGAGAATCGCGATCTAAGAAGCTTGATTTTGATACATAAGGTAGTGGAGAATCACCAGGAAGTTGAATAATTCTCATAGGAGTTAGGATGAAGAAGCTATCCAACTTTCAAATCAGGTGATCCCAGTTTTTGTGTTTGGGAATATGACAACTTCTTTGTCATTCCAATCAAACCAAGAGAATCGCGATGTAAGAAATTTGATTTTGATACATAAAGTAGTGGAGAATCACTAGGAAGTTGAATAAATCTCATAGGAGTTAGGATGAAGAAGCTATCCCACTTTCAAATCAGGTGATCCTTGTTTTCCTATTTGGGAATATGACAATTTATTTGTCATTCTAATCAAACCAGGATGAATCGCGATGTAAGAAGCTTGATGTTGATACATAAAGTAGTGGAGAATCACTAGGAAGTTGAATAAATCTCATAGGAGTTAGGATGAAGAAGCTATCCCACTTT
This sequence comes from Brassica rapa, assembly GCF_000309985.2. NCBI lineage: Eukaryota > Viridiplantae > Streptophyta > Magnoliopsida > Brassicales > Brassicaceae > Brassica > Brassica rapa. The sequence goes on along the minus strand of NW_022610287.1, from coordinate 46,290 downwards.
CAAATCAGGTAATCCCAACTTTTCCTGTTTGGGAATATGACAACTTCTTTGTCATTCTAATCAAACCAAGATGAATCGCGATGTAAGAAGCTTGATTTTGATACATAAGGTAGTGGAGAATCACCAGGAAGTTGAATAATCTCATAGGAGTTAGGATGAAGAAGCTATCCCACTTTCAAATCAGGTGATCCAGTTTTTGTGTTTGGGAATATGACAACTTCTTTGTCATTCTAATCAAACCAGGAGAATCGCGATGTAAGAAATTTGATTTTGATACATAAAGTAGTGGAGAATCACTAGGAAGTTGAATAAATCTCATAGGAGTTAGGATGAAGAAGTTATCCCACTTTCAAATCAGGTGATCCTTGTTTTCCTATTTGGAATATGACAATTTATTTGTCATTCTAATCAAACCAGGATGAATCGCGATGTAAGAAGCTTGATGTTGATACATAAAGTAGTGGAGAATCACTAGGAAGTTGAATAAATCTCATAGGAGTTAGGATGAAGAAGCTATCCCACTTTCAAATCAGGTGATCCTTGTTTTCCTGTTTGGGAATAGACAATTTCTTTGTCATTCTAATCAAACCAGGATGAATCGCGATGTAAGAAGCTTGATTTTGATACATAAAGTAGTGGAGAATCACCAGGAAGTGAATAAATCTCATAGGAGTTAGGATGAAGAAGTATCCCACTTTCAAATCAGGTGATCCTTGTTTTCCTGTTTGGGAATATGTCAACTTAATTGTCATTCTAATCAGACCAGGATGAATCGCGATGTAAGAAGCTTGACGTTGATACATAAAGTAGTGGAGAATCACTAGGAAGTTGAATAAATCTCATAGGAGTTAGGATGAAGAAGTTATCCCACTTTCAAATCAGGTGATCCTTGTTTTCCTGTTTGGGAATATGTCAACTTATTTGTCATTCTAATCAGACCAGGATGAATCGCGATGTAAGAAGCTTGACGTTGATACATAAAGTAGTGGAGAATCACTAGGAAGTTGAATAAATCTCATAGGAGTTAGGATGAAGAAGCTATCCCACTTTTAAATCAGGTGATCCTAGTTTTTGTGTTTGGGAATATGACAACTTCTTTGTCATTCTAATCAAACCAAGAGAATCGCGATGTAAGAAGCTTGATTTTGATACATAAAGTACTGGAGAATCACCAGGAAGTCGAAGAAATCTCATAGGAGTTAGGATGAAGAAGCTATCCCACTTTCAAATCAGGTGATCTCAGTTTTCATGTTTGAGAATATGATAACTTCTTTGTCATTCTAACAAACCAGGATGAATCGCGATGTAAGAAGTTTGATTTTGATACATAAAGTAGTGGAGAATTACTAGGAAGTTGAATAAATCTCCTAGGATTTAGGATGAAGAACCTATCCCACTTTCAAATCAGGTGATCCTTGTTTTCCTGTTTGGGAATATTGAAACTTATTTGTGATTCTAATCAAACCAGGATGAATCGCGATGTAAGAAGCTTGATGTTGATACATAAAGTAGTGGAGAATCACTAGGAAGTTGAATAAATCTAATAAGAGTTAGGATGAAGAAGCTATCCCACTTTCAAATCAGGTGATCCCATTTTTTGTTTTGGGAATATGACAACTTATTTGTCATTTAATCAAACAGAATGAATCGCGATGTCAGAAGCTTGATGTTGATACATAAAGTAGTGGAGAATCACCAGGAAGTTGAATAAATCTCATAGGAGTTAGGATGAAGAAGCTATCCAACTTTCAAATCAGGTGATCCCAGTTTTTGTGTTTGGGAATATGACAACTTCTTTGTCATTCCAATCAAACCAAGAGAATCGCGATGTACGAAATTTTATTTTGATACATAAAGTAGTGGAGAATCACCAGGAAGTTGAATAAATCTCATAGGAGTTAGGATGAAGAAGCTATCCCACTTTCAAATCAGGTGATCCTTGTTTTCCTATTTGGGAATATGACAATTTATTTGTCATTCTAATCAAACCAGGATGAATCGCGATGTAAGAAGCTTGATGTTGATACATAAAGTAGTGGAGAATCACTAGGAAGTTGAATAAATCTCATAGGAGTTAGGATGAAGAAGTTATCCCACTTTCAAATCAGGTGATCCCAGTTTTCCTGTTTGGGAATATGACAACTTCTTTGTCATTCTAACAAACCAGGATGAATCGCGATGAAGAAGTTTGATTTTGATACATAAAGTAGTGGAGAATCACTAGGAAGTTGAATAAATCTCATAGGAGTTAGGATGAAGAAGCTATCCCACTTTCAAATCAGGTGATCCCAGTTTTTGTGTTTGGGAATATGACAACTTCTTTGTCATTCTAATCAAACCAGAGAATCGCGATGTAAGAAATGATTTTGATACATAAAGTAGTGGAGAATCACTAGGAAGTTGAATAAATCTAATAGGAGTTAGGATGAAGAAGCTATCCCACTTTCAAATCAGGTGATCCCAGTTTTTGTGTTTGGGAATATGACAACTTCTTTGTCATTCCAATCAAACCAAGAGAATCGCGATGTAAGAAGTTTGATTTTGATACATAAAGTAGTGGAGAATCACTAGGAAGTTGAATAAATCTCATAGGAGTTAGGATGAAGAAGCTATCCCACTTTCAAATCAGGTGATCCTTGTTTTCCTATTTGGGAATATGACAATTTATTTGTCATTCTAATCAAACCAGGATGAATCGCGATGTAAGAAGCTTGATGTTGATACATAAAGTAGGGGAGAATCACTAGGAAGTTGAATAAATCTCATAGGAGTTAGGATGAAGAAGTTATCCAACTTTCAAATCATGTGATCCCAGTTTTCCTGTTTGGGAATATGACAACTTCTTTGTCATTCTAACAAACCAGGATGAATCGCGATGCAAGAAGTTTGATTTTGATACATAAAGTAGTGGAGAATCACTAGGAAGTTGAATAAATCTCATAGGAGTTAGGATGAAGAAGCTATCCCACTTTCAAATCAGGTAATCCCAACTTTTGTGTTTGGGAATATGACAACTTCTTTGTCATTCTAATCAAACCAAGAGAATCGCGATGTAAGAAGCTTGATTTTGATACATAAGGTAGTGGAGAATCACCAGGAAGTTGAATAATTCTCATAGGAGTTAGGATGAAGAAGCTATCCAACTTTCAAATCAGGTGATCCCAGTTTTTGTGTTTGGGAATATGACAACTTCTTTGTCATTCCAATCAAACCAAGAGAATCGCGATGTAAGAAATTTGATTTTGATACTTAAAGTAGTGGAGAATCACTAGGAAGTTGAATAAATCTCATAGGAGTTAGGATGAAGAAGCTATCCCACTTTCAAATCAGGTGATCCTTGTTTTCCTATTTGGGAATATGACAATTTATTTGTCATTCTAATCAAACCAGGATGAATCGCGATGTAAGAAGCTTGATGTTGATTCATAAAGTAGTGGAGAATCACTAGGAAGTTGAATAAATCTCATAGGAGTTAGGATGAAGAAGCTATCGCACTTTCAAATCAGGTGATCCTTGTTTTCCTATTTGGGAATATGACAATTTATTTGTCATTCTAATAAAACCAGGATGAATCGCGATGTAAGAAGCTTGATGTTGATACATAGAGTAGTGGAGAATCACCAGGAAGTTGAATAAATCTCATAGGAGTTAGGATGAAGAAGCTATCCCACTTTCAAATCAGGTGATCCCAGTTTTTATGTTTGGGAATATGACAACTTCTTTGTCATTCTAACAAACCAGGATGAATCACGATGTAAGAAGATTGATTTTGATACATAAATTAGTGGATAATCACCAGGAAGTTGAATAAATCTCAGAGGAGTTAGGATGAAGAAGTTATCCCACTTTCAAATCAGGTGATCCTTGTTTTCCTGTTTGGGAATATGTCAACTTAATTGTCATTCTAATCAGACCAGGATGAATCGCGATGTAAGAAGCTTGACGTTGATACATAAAGTAGTGGAGAATCACTAGGAAGTTGAATAAATCTCATAGGAGTTAGGATGAAGAAGCTATCCCACTTTTAAATCAGGTGATCCTAGTTTTTGTGTTTGGGAATATGACAACTTCTTTGTTATTCTAATCAAACCAAGAAAATCGCGATGTAAGAAGCTTGATTTTGATACATAAAGTACTGGAGAATCACCAGGAAGTCGAAGAAATCTCATAGGAGTTATGATGAAGAAGCTATCCCACTTTCAAATCAGGTGATCTCAGTTTTCATATTTGAGAATATGACAACTTCTTTGTCATTCTAACAAGTCAGGATGAATCGCGATGTAAGAAGTTTGATTTTGATACATAAAGTAGTGGAGAATTACTAGGAAGTTGAATAAATCTCCTAGGATTTAGGATGAAGAACCTATCCCACTTTCAAATCACGTGATCCTTGTTTTCCTGTTTGGGAATATTGAAACTTATTTGTGATTCTAATCAAACCAGGATGAATCGCGATGTAAGAAGCTTGATGTTGATACATAAAGTAGTGGAGAATCACTAGGAAGTTGAATAAATCTTATAGGAGTTAGGATGAAGAAGCTATCCCACTTTCAAATCAGGTGATCCCATTTTTTGTGTTTGGGAATATGAGAACTTATTTGTCATCTTAATCAAAACAGGATGATTCGCGATGTAAGAAGCTTGATTTTGATACATAAAGTAGTGGAGATTCACTAGGAAATTGAATTAATCTCATAGGAGTTAGGATGAAGAAGCTATCCAACTTTCAAATCAGGTGATCCCAGTTTTTGTGTTTGGGAATATGACAACTTCTTTGTCATTCCAATCAAACCAAGAGAATCGCGATGTACGAAATTTTATTTTGATACATAAAGTGGTGGAGAATCCCCAGGAAGTTGAATAATTCTCATAGGAGTTAGGATGAAGAAGCTATCCCACTTTCAAATCAGGTGATCCTTGTTTTCCTATTTGGGAATATGACAATTTATTTGTCATTCTAATCAAACCAGGATGAATCGTGATGTAAGAAGCTTGATGTTGATACATAAAGTAGTGGAGAATCACTTGGAAGTTGAATAAATCTCAAAGGAGTTAGGATGAAGAAGCTATCCCACTTTCAAATCATGTGATCCTTGTTTTCCTATTTGGGAATATGACAATTTATTTGTCATTCTAATCAAACCAGGATGAATCGCGATGTAAGAAGCTTGATGTTGATACATAAAGTAGGGGAGAATCACTAGGAAGTTGAATAAATCTCATAGGAGTTAGGATGAAGAAGTTATCCAACTTTCAAATCATGTGATCCCAGTTTTCCTGTTTGGGAATATGACAACTTCTTTGTCATTCTAACAAACCAGGATGAATCGCGATGGAAGAAGTTTGATTTTGATACATAAATAGTGGAGAATCACTAGGAAGTTCATTAAATCACATAGGAGTTAGGATGAAGAAGCTATCCCACTTTCAAATCAGGTGATCCTTGTTTTCCTATTTGGGAATATGACAATTTATTTGTCATTCTAATCAAACCAGGATGAATCGCGATGTAAGAAGCTTGATGTTGATACATAAAGTAGTGGAGAATCACTAGGAAGTTGAATAAATCTCATAGGAGTTAGGATGAAGAAGCTATCCCACTTTCAAATCAGGTAATCCCAACTTTTGTGTTTGGGAATATGACAACTTCTTTGTCATTCTAATCAAACCAAGAGAATCGCGATGTAAGAAGCTTGATTTTGATACATAAGGTAGTGGAGAATCACCAGCAAGTTCAATAATTCTCATAGGAGTTAGGATGAAGAAGCTATCCAACTTTCAAATCAGGTGATCCCAGTTTTTGTGTTTGGGAATATAACAACTTCTTTGTCATTCCAATCAAACCAAGAGAATCGCGATGTAAGAAGCTTAGTGTTGATACATAAAGTAGTGGAGAATCACTAGGAAGTTGAATAAATCTCATAGGAGTTAGGATGAAGAAGCTATCTCACTTTCAAATCAGGTGATCCTTGTTTTCCTATTTGGGAATATGACAATTTATTTTTCATTCTAATCAAACCAGGATGAATCGCGATGTAAGAAGCTTGATGTTGATTCATAAAGTAGTGGAGAATCACTAGGAAGTTGAATAAATCTCATAGGAGTTAGGATGAAGAAGCTATCGCACTTTCAAATCATGTGATCCTTGTTTTCCTATTTTGGAATATGACAATTTATTTGTCATTCTAATAAAACCAGGATGAATCGCGATGTAAGAAGCTTGATGTTGATACATAAAGTAGTGTAGAATCACCAGGAAGTTGAATAAATCTCATAGGAGTTAGGATGAAGAAGCTATACAACTTTCAAATCAGGTGATCCCAGTTTTTATGTTTGGGAATATGACAACTTCTTTGTCATTCCAATCAAACCAAGAGAATTGCGATGTAAGAGATTTGATTTTGATACATAGAATAGTGGAGAATCACCAGGAAGTCAAATAAATCTCATAGGAGTTAGGATGAAGAAGCTATCCCACTTTCAAATCAGGTGATCCCAGTTTTCCTGTTTGGGAATATGACAACTTCTTTGTCATTCTAACAAACCAGGATGAATCACGATGTAAGAAGATTGATTTTGATACATAAATTAGTGGATAATCACCAGGAAGTTGAATAAATCTCAGAGGAGTTAGGATGAAGAAGTTATCCCACTTTCAAATCAAGTGATCCTTGTTTTCCTGTTTGGGAATATGTCAACTTATTTGTCATTCTAATCAGACCAGGATGAATCGCGATGTAAGAAGCTTGACGTTGATACATAAAGTAGTGGAGAATCACTAGGAAGTCGAAGAAATCTCATAGGAGTTATGATGAAGAAACTATCCCACTTTCAAATCAGGTGATCTCAGTTTTCATATTTGAGAATATGACAACTTCTTTGTCATTCTAACAAACCAGGATGAATCGCGATGTAAGAAGTTTGATTTTGATACATAAAGTAGTGGAGAATTACTAGGAAGTTGAATAAATCTCCTAGGATTTAGGATGAAGAACCTATCCCACTTTCAAATCAGGTGATCCTTGTTTTCCTGTTTGGGAATATTGAAACTTATTTGTGATTCTAATCAAACCAGGATGAATCGCGATGTAAGAAGCTTGATGTTGATACATAAAGTAGTGGAGAATCACTAGGAAGTTGAATAAATCTAATAGGAGTTAGGATGAAGAAGCTATCCCACTTTCAAATCAGGTGATCCCATTTTTTGTGTTTGGGAATATGAGAACTTGTTTGTCATCTTAATCAAAACAGGATGATTCGCGATGTAAGAAGCATGATTTTGATACATAAAGTAGTGGAGATTCACTAGGAAATTGAATTAATCTCATAGGAGTTAGGATGAAGAAGCTATCCCACTTTCAAATCAATTGATCCTAGTTTTCCTGTTTGGGAATATGACTACTTCTTTGTCATTCTATCAAACCAGTATGAATCGTGATGTAAGAAATTTGATTATGATACATAAAGTAGTTGAGAATCACTAGGCAGTTGAATAAATCTCATAGGAGTTAGGATGAAGAAGCTATCCCACTTTCAAATCAGGTGATCCTTGTTTTCTTGTTTGGGAATATGACAACTTATTTGTCATTCTAATCAAACCAGGATGAATCGCGATGTAAGATGCTTGATGCTGAAACATAAAGTAGTGGAGAATCACTAGGAAGTTGAATAAATCTCATAGGAGTTAGGATGAAGAAGCTATCCCACTTTCAAATCAGGTGATCCCAGTTTTTGTGTTTGGGAATATGACAACTTCTTTGTCATTCCAATCAAACCAAGAGAATCGCGATGTAAGAAGTTTGATTTTGATACATAAAGTAGTGGAGAATCACTAGGTAAGTTGAATAAATCTCATAGAAGTTAGGATGAAAAAGCTATCCCTCTTTCAAATCAGGTGATCCTTGTTTTCCTATTTGTGAATATGACAATTTATTTGTCATTCTATGTAAGAAGCTTGATGTTGATACAAAAAGTAGTGGAGAAACACTAGGAAGTTGAATAAATCTCATAGGAGATAGGATGAAGAAACTATCCCAATTTCAAATCGGGTGGTCCCAGTTTTTGTGTTTGCGAATATGATAACTTCTTTGTCATTCTAATCAAACCAAGATGAATCGTGATGTAAGAAGCTTGATTTTGATACCTAAAGTAGTGGAGAATCACCAGGTAGTCGAAGAAATATCATCGGAGTTAGAATGAAGAAGCTATCCCACTTTCAAATCAATCGATCCCAGTTTTCCTGTTTGGGAATATGACAACTTCTGTGTCATTCTATCAAACCAGTATGAATCGTTATGTAAAAAGTTTGATTTTGATACATAAAGTAGTGGAGAATCACTAGTAAGTTGAATAAATCTCATAGGAGTTAGGATGAAGAAGCTATCCCACTTTCCAGTCAGGTGATCCCAGCTTTTGTGTTTGGGAATATAACAACTTCTTTGTCATTCTAATCAAACCAAGAGAATCGCGATGTAAGAAGATTGATTTTGATACATAAAGTACTGGAGAATCACCAGGAAGTCAAAGAAATCTCATAGGAGTTAGGATGAAGAACCTATCCCACATTCAAATCACGTGATCCTTCTTTTCCTGTTTGGGAATATAACAACTTATTTGTCATTCAAATCAAACCAGGATGAATCGCGATGTAAGAAGCTTGATGTTGATACATAAAGTAGCGGAGAATCACTAGGAAGTTGAATAAATCTCATAGGAGTTAGGATGAAGAAGCTATCCCACTTTCAAATCAGGTGATCCCAGTTTTTGTGTTTGGGAATATGACAACTTCTTTGTCATTCCAATCAAACCAAGAGAATCGCGATGTAAGAAGCTTGATTTTGATACATAGAGTAGTGGAGAATCACTAGGAAGTCGAAAAAATCTCATAGGAGTTAGGATGAAGAAGCTATCCCACTTTCAAATCAGGTGATCCCAGTTTTCCTGTTTGGGAATATGACAACTTCTTTGTCATTCTAACAAACAAGGATGAATCGAGATGGAAGCAGTTTGATTTTGATACATAAAGTAGTGGAGAATCACTAGGAAGTTGATTAAAACTCATAGGAGCTAGGATGAAGAAGCTATCTCTCTTTCAAATCAGGTGATCCTTGTTTTCCTATTTGGGAATATGACAATTTATTTGTCATTCTAATCAATCCAGGATGAATCGCGATGTAAGAAGCTTGATATTGATACAAAAAGTAGTGGAGAATCACTAGGAAGTTGAATAAATCTCATAGGAGTTAGGATGAAGAAGCTATCCCACTTTCAAATCAGGTGATCCTAGCTTTTGTGTTTGGGAATATGACAACTTCTTTGTCATTCTAATCAAACCAAGAGAATAGCGATGTAAGAAGATTGAATTTGATACATAAAGTAGTGGATAATCACCTGGAAGTTGAATAAATCTCAGAGGAGTTAGGATGAAGAAGCTATCCCAAATTCAAATCAGGCGATCCTTGTTTTCCTGTATGGGAATATGAGAACTTATTTGTCATTTTAATAAAAACAGGATGAACCGCGATGTAAGAAGCTTGATTTTGTTACATAAAGTAGTGGAGATTCACTAGGAAATTGAATTAATCTCATAGGAGTTAGGATGAAGAAGCTATCCCACTTTCAAATCAGGTGATCCCAGTTTTTGTGTTTGGGAATATGAATACTTCTTTGTCATTCTAATCAAACGAAGATGAATCGTGATGTAAGAAGCTTGATTTTGATACATAAAGTAGTGGAGAATCACCATGAAGTCGAAGAAATCTTATAGGAGTTCGAATGAAGAAGCTATCCCACTTTCAAATCAATTGATCCCAGTTTTCTTGTTTGGGAATATGACAACTTCTTTGTCATTCTATCAAACCAGTATGAATCGCGATGTAAGAAGTTTGATTTTGATACATAAAGTAGTGGAGAATCACTAGGAAGTTGAATAAATCTCATAGGAGTTAGGATGAAGAAGCTATCCCAATTTCAAATCAAGTAATCCCAGCTTTTGTGTTTGGGAATATGACAACTTCTTTGTCATTCTAATCAAACCAAGAGAATCGCGATGTAAGAAGATTGATATTGATACATAAAGTAGTGGAGAATCACCAGGAAGTTGAATAAATCCCATAGGAGTTAGGATGAAGAAGCTATCCCACTTTCAAATCAGGAGATCCCAGTTTTCCTGTTTGGGAATATGACAACTTCTTTGTCATTCTAACAAACCAGGATGAATCACGATGTAAGAAGATTGATTTTGAACATAAAGTAGTGGAGAATGACTAGGAAGTTGAATAAATCTCCTAGGATTTAGGATGAAGAACATATTCCACTTTCAAATCAGGTGATCCTTGTTTTCCTGTTTGGGAATATGACAACTTATTTGTCAGTCTAATCAAACCAGGATGAATCGCAATGTAAGAAGCTTTATGATGATAAATAAAGTAGTGGAGAATCACTAGGAAGTCGAATAAATCTCCTAGGATTTAGGATGAAGAACCTATCCCACTTTCAAATCAGGTGATCCTTGTTTTCCTGTTTGGGAATATGACATCTTATTTATTCTAATCAAACCAGGATGAATCGCGATGTAAGAAGCTAGATGTTGATACATAAAGTAGTGCAGAATCACTAGGAAGTTGAATAAATCTCATAGGAGTTAGGATGAAGAAGCTATCCCACTTTCAAATCAGGTGATCCCAGTTTTTGTGTTTGGGAATATGACAACTTCTTTGTCATTCTAACAAACCAGGCTGAATCGCGATGTAAGAAGTTTGATTTTGATACTAAAAGTAGTGGAGAATCATTAGGAAGTTGAATAAATCAGGTGAAGAAGCTATCCACTTTCAAATCAAGTGATCCTTGTTTTCCTGTTTGGGAATATGACAACTTATTTGTCATTCTAATCATACCAGGATGAATCGCGATGTAAGAAGCTTAGTGTTGATACATAAAGTAGTGGAGAAATCACTAGGAAGTTGAATAAATCTCATAGGAGTTAGGATGAAGAAGCTATCCCACTTTTAAATCAGGTAATCCCAGTTTTTGTGTTTGAGAATATGACAACTTCTTTGTCATTCTAATCAAACCAAGAGAATCGCGATGTAAGAAGCTTGATTTTGATACATAAAGTAGTGGAGAATCACCAGGAAGTCGAAGAAATCTCATAGGAGTTAGGATGAAGAAGCTATCCCACTTTCAAATCAATTGATCCCAGTTTTTCTGTTTGGGAATATGACTACTTCTTTGTCATTCTATCAAACCAGTATGAATCGTGATGTAAGAAGTTTGATTTTTATACATAAAGTAGTGGAGAATCACTACGGGATTCAGTTGATCAGAATAATAAACTTAGAAATGGGGTGACTAAAGACGCTTTTATTAGAATCAAACAACGGGGTTACAAGATTAATCGGGAACTAAGGAGACAAGATCAAAGGTTTAAGCAACAGGATCAAAGAGATGATTATGAAACCCTAGATCTAGCCGCTTAGTGTGTAGGTTGTCCAAAAGTCCCCTTTTCTTGTGCCTTTGTCCTTGATGCCCTAATAGCGTCGTCCTTTGGGCCTTGTCGTGAAAGGCCGAGTACACGGGCCTCGGTACTGTTCTCCCTAAGCCGGGTATATTCAATCGGCTTAGTTAATCGTCTAAAAGTACTCTGGGGTCGAGCCGACGTCTTTAGCCGCTGAGCCGACTAAACTCAGCCGAGCTTGCCAGGCTAGGGCCTGTTATTTGATGGGCCTTGTGGAGGGATGTAATCCATCTCCTACAATAAGTCCCCCCCTAGTTCACTTGTGAGCGGCTTATCGGTCTCAGTAAATTTGTGGGTCAGGTTCGTTCGTATAACAGGTCCTAATGCAGGCGACAGCTCGTCTCTTCGGTATGCGATTTAAGTCGCGCGCTGCATCTAGTCGCTCCAAGCTGCGACTTTCGTGATGCGTTGTGTTTCCCCTCCATTTCTGTCGTGACAGCATGTTTTACTCGGGAGGTGAACTATCTCGAACTAAGAGCTCGGATGGTTTTTTGACGGTTAACTCTGGTGAACCGGTTCGGATCGAAACCGGTGATTGATTTCGGTTGAATTTCCCGATTGGAAACCGGTTCAAGCGAGAAATTGAACCGTCGCGAGTAAGTTCTTGGGCATTTAGGCGGCATTTAAAGCCCATTTAGGCCTACGCTTCGGAGAGTGTGTCCTCGTTTTTGCTATAAATAGGTGTCTCTCCTTTGCTTTCGTCATTCTTCTCTGCAGACTCAGGTATTCCACTTTCTCTTCCTTCTCTCTACTTTTATTTTCTCTCTCTAGATAAACCTTCTGTAGTGTAGAGTTTTCCGCTTAGGACCTAGCTGGTTTAGTCGTCCCCCCCGAGTAGAGAGGATATGGCTTCAGGGAATCGATTATCGCGTGAGGAAAAACGAAAGGATATCGCTGCCTCGTCGAGCCCGGCTAGGATGCGGACGGCGGTCCGTTGGATGAGTTTGACATAATCCATCGTGACGCTCTGCGGGATACGGAGAACATGAGCCTTTCCCAGCCTCTATTGGTCGCTGACGCCCACAGGCAATTTCGCGAAGAAGCCAAAGGGAACGCTGAGGATGAGGGCGGACAGGCAAGTGGCGCAAGTGGCGCTGAAGCGCCTAGCCAAGTCGTAAGGCCCAGAAGACGGGCTCAACGGAGGGCTCGTTTCGACCAGTCAGGCCGTCTTCCCGCACCAAATAGTATTCGCTTTGACGAGACAGACTGTCGTCCTGTGATTTATCATCCTGGTGGGATTTTTTAAGAACTACCTTCGCTTCCTCCCGAAGTGTTACGCGATCCGCGAGTTCAATCGTGGGGAAACGTGTTCAGTTCCTGTTCTTCCGACGAGACCGTGAAGAATTTGCTAAGGGAGAATGGTGGCGCCGGCGTCACCTACCTCATTCCGTCTACCGAGCAGCGCCCATGGTCACCACCGGTCGGTTACCAATGCGTATACGAATCCTACTTCAAGAATCAGACTAAGCTCTGGTTCCCAATCCCTCGATTGATCACGTCGTACGCGTTTCGTCGGGACATCGCCATATCTCAGCTGCTAAACGGGTCGCTACGCATAGCCGTCATGTTAATGGTTATGGCCGCGGAGATGGATATTTCGATGAGCGTGAGAGTGTTTGAAGAACTGACTTTCACGAAGGCGGAGCCAAACGAGATCTTTTCGATTAAGATGCGAGCAAATTACAAAGTCCTGACGGGTCACCCAAACAAGACGCAGGATTGGCAACGAGCGTACTTTTACGTCAAATCTGATGAGCACGCCTTCGAGGAGCCGCCGGGGGACGATTATCGCGTTTTATGGAATCAGCAACTTGGTAGAGATTTGTCTGTTTACTCGTACTCCGGTTGTGGTCCTAACGCTTACCTTTTCTTTTGCAGTTTGTCATCCTAACACGATCGCCTATCCTGAAAAGTTCTTTGAGAGCGCCCAATTGATCGCGACGCACAGTCATCTCCGTTGGCCAGATCTTAGTCGGGAGTGGATACGTCGTCAGCAAGCTAGAATTGCTAGAGGTAAAGTTGCTGTTCACCTTAGGGAGATTCTTTGAGCCTTTTCGTGACTTTCATATCGAACTTCTTTTTGCTTCTACAGTTGATTGGGAATCGAGAGTTCCTTGTGTACTCGGTCCTCGCAAATCTCGCCTCTCCTTGTTTACTCGGAAACAACAAAAGCTTCTCAACAAGGCCAGAGAGATGGAGGGAATTCCCGACTTGAGTGATCTGCTAAAAGGGAAGCTTCAAATGCTCTCTTCATCGAAGTCATCTTCTGCCGGTGCCTCAGAGGTCAGGCCTGTTCCCGCAGATGGGGATGTGAACTCTGACCCGCCAGCTTAGAGTTCCCCGAAGAAAAAGGCCGGCAAGGCCAAGAAGCCGGCCAAAAGGGGGCAGTCCTCCTCTCTCGAGGGGAGTGTTCCTTTGGAGGAGGCCCCATCCTCCGTTGATGGTTCTGAAGTCGCGGCTAAAAAGAAGAAGAAGAAAAAGGACAACAAGAAAAGGTCTCGTGAGGAGGTTCTGTTGAGCCCCCGGAGACCTCGATGGCCGTAGGGGATGATGATGTGGGAAGACACGATCCAACCGATTCTACTCGGGGATCGTCTGAAGGTCGTCCCGAGAAGAAGTCGAAGAAGACGACCGCAGAGGATGATGGGACTCCTGCTCCTGAGGTCCCTTCTAAAAGCGGGGGACAGGCTACTGAAACCGGAGATGGTTCTCGGGATGAATCTCCGTTGAGTACGAGAGCCCTTTCTTCTTCTGCAAGGAAGAAGGGTGTTGAAAGTGGAGGTTCGCTTCCGCAGAAGGCGGGAAAAGGGTTCCCGGATCGCGTAGAGTTTTTGTATGATGAGACGACTCCGCTGGTACTAAATCCGCTTCAATGCGCGAAACTGACACGTCAGATCCATGGTGGGACAAAAGAGTTGCCACCGATCGACGATATGTACTTTAAGAAGGAGTACATTAATGCAGCCATGGCGAGCAAACGGGTAACTTCGCTTTCCCTTATTTCCCCTTTTCCTTTCTCATAAAATTTCTAAGTCTTTATTGTTTTATGCAGAGCGACGGGAGTATAAACTATCTCGTCGAGAAGTACGACAGTACTCTAAAGCAGACGATGGTCCAGCTGGGCGCCTTAGAAAAACTTGCGTGAACCAGGCTGGGCGTGATAGAGAGGTTGCGCGCGGAGAACAAGAAAGCTAGCGACAAAGCAGTCAAAGAGAAGGAAGTCCTCCGGGTCAAATTTGCAGAGCTAGAAGACAAGTTAAAGTCTGATCGTCTCGCCAAAAAGGATGCTCTGCGCGAGAAGGCTCGTTTAGAGCGGTTGGTCGCTTCTCTTGAGAAGGAGAAAACTGAGTTAGAAGGAGAGAGGGATGCCGTCGTTGGGACGCTGGTCAAGGAGAGGCAACGCTTGAGAGACTCTAGGATTCAGCAGGTTACTCGCGAAAGGGTCAAAGTCCAGACAGCTATGGCAGACAAGTCTACTCGCTGCTTTGGTCGAGTAAAGGACTATCTGGACCGTCTTAACGCGTTGGAGAAGGCCAAGAGTTTATATGGGCAAGCTTCGGGAACCAAGAAGTGTCTTGAGGTGATAAGAGATAGCGGGACGGAGATCCCGCAGGAAATGATAGACATCTTCTCGGAGCACGAGAAGTTGCATGAGGCCGAGGTCGCTAAACATCGCCTCGATCCGTTCTCAGAAGCAGATTTCACCCTCTCTCCACTCAACCTCCCTTCCCGGTTCGTAAGCGAGGAATTGATGGGAACGCTTGATCCGTACGGATCGAATGTTGGTTTGATTGGCCATGAATCGGCTTCCCAACTGATCACTTCTCGTGAGGCGGCCGAAGATCCGACTGACGAGCCAATGATCGATATCACTTCTGCTCTGTCAAAGCGCATCACCGTCACTGAAGGAACTGCGGTCGAGGAGTGTTCCGACAAGAACGATCCCGAGGTAGGTGGCAACGCGATTCAAGAAGGAACAGGGGACGTAGCCGCTGAAGATCCGGTCTTGGTTTCCTCGTCTGAAGAATGGGAAGATGACGAGGGGGCGACCAGGAGGAGAACAGGTCGTTTCCGGCGCTTATCGAAGAAGCGGCTCTGAACCCGTCAGCCTCGGACCCTCCTGCGCAGATTGAAGGCCTCAATGCTCACGTCGCTGAAGAAACCGTGGAGTTGCTTTTCCCGGTTGTGTCGAACAAGGACGACCAAGACACGGTCACTTGAACTTTTCCTTGTTGTATTTATTATTCGGATGCTATCATTCGTGGTCTTGATAGACCTTGCTGTTGTATGACTTAAATGTATATTTCTTTTTCCTTTTTGTTTTAGTCGGTGAGTTGCTGTGTTAAGCGTACTCTTAAGTTCACGTTTTCTGGTGTTTCCCTATCTGTACTTGCAATTTGTCTAAGTAATGTTTCAGTTATCTTTACAGTTTCGCGATATACTCGGCTAGAAACGTTAGATTTCTGAATCTTAGCTTTTGCAAATAGATAAAGAAACAAAACCGCTAAAAGGGGTTCATTCAGGTCTTGTTGTATTCTTGATTTGAGGTCACGAGTAGGCGAGTATTCAAATTTCGAAAACAAGGAACTGAATCTAAGAGTGGAAGGTTCTTTCGTCCGTTTTCTTAGTGACGATCGAGTAACCGGGTAGCTAATCCATTACGCGTTAGTCGAGAAAAGGCGAAGATTCACTCTGTTTGGCCGGTCAACGCTCTTGGGCGTAGGTGACTCGCGACCGTATGGTCCTTAGGCCAAGTGTCTGATCAGGACATAGCTATAGACAAAGGAACGTGAGCGTCCGCGTGTCCTCTGCTGGAGGATTGGGAGCCGTTGGGTATGAGAATCATTATTTACTCGATTGAGGTATAAACAAGGTTTTAACTTTGGTTTTGTATAGCTCGACCTGTTATACAAAACCGCTAAAAGGGGTTCGTTCAGGTCTTGTTGTATTCTTGATTTGAGGTCACGAGTAGGCGAGTATTCAAATTTCGAAAACAAGGAACTGAATCTAAGAGTGGAAGGTTCTTTCGTCCGTTTTCTTAGTGACGATCGAGTAACCGGGTAGCTAATCCGTTACGCGTTAGTCGAGAAAAGGCGAAGATTAACTCTGTTTGGGCGGTCAATGCTCTTGGGCATAGGTGACTCGCGACCTTATGGTCCTTAGGCCAAGTGTCTGATCAGGACATAGCTATAGACAAAGGAACGTGAGCGTCCGCGTGTCCTCTGCTGGAGGATTGGGAGCCGTTGGGTATGAGAATCATTATTTACTCGATTGAGGTCTAAACAAGGTTTTAACTTTGGTTTTGTATAGTTGGACCTGTTAAGGCTGCCTACGTACCTCGGTTGAGGATCAAGCCATTCGTAGTTCGTGTTTTCCCGAGTAAAAGTGGCCGTTGTTAGCGCATTTACTCGGTTGGGTAGAAGTGACCACGGGGGTGCATCTACTCGTTTTTTTTTTTTTTTTCCTGAAGCGGAAATACTCCTACGGGTAGAAGCGTCGTAGGTGCATTGAGTTCCATGATCGTGGGACTTCTTCGCCGCGCGACGTTTGGAGTCGGTATACACCAGGCTTTATGACTTTGATGATTTTGTAAGGTCCCTCCCACCTGGCGCCAAGTTTACCGGCGTTGAGTTCCTTAGTATTCTCAAACACTTGTTGGGGTCAAAATCGGTCACGACGGAATCAATGCCTGAAAGTCCGTAAAAATCAGTATAAACGTTTTTACGAAAAGTAATCTTCGTAAAAATATCTTTACGAAGAGCCTTCCAGTAAAATATCGTCCAAATCTCAATCGAACCACTAAATACCGATTGTCCGAAGGCGACAGACATGTATCCAAATCGGCCGCGGACAAACTCGAGTATGGAAATCAGACCGCGGACAAGCCAAGCTCGATCGATACGCGGCGACCAAGCATGCACATAGCTCGCTCGCTACGTAGCAACCGAGCGGGACGGACGCTCGGTCGCTACGTAGCGACTGAGCCCGAGCCAAGCTCGGTCGCTACGTAGCGACCAAGCGTCCATCCCGCTCGGTCGCTACGTAGCGACCGAGCGTCCGTCCTGCTCGGTTGCTACGTAGCGACCGAGCGTCCGTCTCGCTCGGTCGCTACGTAGCGACCAAGCGTCCGTCTCGCTCGGTCGCTACGAGCGACCGAGCCCGAGCCAAGCTCGGTCGCTACGTAGCGACCAAGCTCGAGCCAAGCTCGGTCGCTACGTAGCGACCGAGCGTCCATCTCGCTCAATCGCTACGTAGCGACCGAGCCCGAGCCAAGCTCGGTCGCTACGTAGCGACCGAGCGTCCGTCCCGCTCGGTCGCTACGTAACGACCGAGCCCGAGCCAAGCTCGGTCGCTACAGAGCTACCGAGCGTCCGTCCCGCTCGGTCGCTACGTAGCGACCGAGCGTCTGTCCTGCTCGGTCGCTACGTAGCGACCGAGCCCGAGCCAAGCTCGGTTGCTACGTAGCGACCGAGCGTCCGTCCCGCTCGGTCGCTACGTAGCGATCGGGCTCGAGCCAAAGTTTGGTCGCTACGTAGCGACCGAGCTCTTCCGAACATCGGTATGACACCAGTCCATGCATTCTCGTCAAACCTTCAAATGCTATCTCCCGAAGACCGTAGCGAGCTCAGTCTATGTTTTCCGCTATTCTAAATCATCGTTCAAACTTCGCGGATTAGAAATCGCGGAAAGTTCTTTCTTTGTCGAAAGAAATCGTAGTAAACTCTTCGAGTCGGAAGACGGCCCAAAGGGACCTAAAACACGACTCGAGGCCCATCCTGCGATTTCTTAACCAAAGGCCCGTAAACCACAGCCCGGTTTACGCTTGGTCCACAAGGAAGGATAAATGTCATGTTTCCGCGGATAAATACGGAAGTTTTGAAGATAATTGTGAAAATCGGGAAAATGGAATATCTCCATTTTTACGCTATGACGGCTTAAGGGCAGAAGAGTAAAAGCGTAAACCGACCTTGGAGCTAGTATATAAGGAGTCCTAGGCGAGGAGCATGGGGGAGAGCTTTTTAGACTCGGAATTCTCTGCACTTAGAAACTTTAGGCTTTATTCTCGACAAGTTCGGTTTCTATGACTGGCACTCAGTTACTAGACGAACTCGCCCAGGCAGTTCGATCACTTGTCCAGCTCTATCAATTGAACTACGTTCGGCTTGATCCTCGAAAGGGGTACGTAGGCAGCCTTTAACAAGGTTCAGTCCGAAATCAATCAAAAACCTTTTATATATCTTTTTCGTCTTTTGTTATCGAGCTGCGACTCAACTAGGTTTGAGCTTTTAGGCTGCTAGAACTAGGTAACTCGCTGATAGCCTTTGCAGCCAAAGCTTTTATGATCTCTTGTAATGATCGCAACGCTCTTACGCAGATTCGAAATAAGATCTACTGTTTTCTCTAAACTCGTTTGTTATCTTTTCACGATTTCCACATATATTTGGTCACTTGTCGTTGGCTCTCGCAGAGATCCGGGACCTCTGGGAAATTAGGGTTTTCCTAGTTTCCTTATTTAAACGGAAATCGACAGTGCGAATTTCGGTTCCCACAACACTTTTCGCATGACGAGGTCACCGAGTTCCAGAGGTCGGGCACCGACCTTTTTGTTATAGTAACTCTCGATCTGATGTTGGTAATTCTGGATGCGCAGCAGAGCTTGATCTCGTCGTTCTTCTATCTCATCAAGGGCGTCGAGTAGCATCTCCTTGTTCAGCTCGATGTATTGAGGCATTTTGGAACGTCGGAGGCTTGAAACGTTAACTTCAGCAGGAGCCATGGCTTCGACGCCGTAAGCGAGGGAGAAAGGTGTCGATTTAGTCGATCCTCGCGGAGTTGTGCGATGGCTCCATAGGACTCCATCGAGTTCGTCGGCCCAATGACCCTTCTTCATGTCCAGGCGCTTTTTAATACCATCGATGATGAGTTTGTTGGAGGACTCTGCCTGACCATTACCGTGCGGGTAACAAGGAGTGGAGGGGCTTAGCTGAATGTTCCATTTGCCACAGAACTCCTTGAAGTTGCCTGACATGAACTGCGATCCGTTATCGGTAACGATCTCATAAGGTAAACCGTAACGGCAGATAATGTTTTTCCAGACAAAACCGCGAACTTCTTTGTCTGTGACTTGAGCGTATGCTTCAGCTTCGATCCATTTGGTGAAGTAGTCGGTGAGGACGAGGATGAAGCGTCTTTGGCGGGAACAGGGAAGTGGCCCTATGATGTCCATTGCCCATCGCATGAACGGGTATGGAGCGGTGGTTGTTCGCAACATTTCGGTTGGACAATGGATGCTAGGTGCGTGCCGTTGGCACTTGTCGCAGCTTCTCGCGTAAGACTCGCAATCTGCGTTCATTGTCGGCCAGAAGAATCCTAAACTCCTTACTTTGATCGCTAATGCACGTCCGCCCGAATGATTTCCGCCAGCGCCTTCGTGCGTCTCTGCCATAACCCTTGCTGTCTCGTCGCCATGGATGCATTTTAGGAGCACTTTACTCGCGGTCCATCGGTGTAGTTCATCGTCAAGAACGACGTAATGGGCGCTGCGTGTTTTTAGTCGGCGAGCTGCCCATTTTTCTGTTGGGAGGTCTCCCCTCGAGAGGTAGTCGATGAACTCAGTTCTCCAATCAGGACCAAATCCGTCGTCGCCTGGAGTAGCGGGTCCGTTGATTGGGGCAACGACGAGGGTTTGGTCGGTTAGTATATCGATGCTTGGCTTCTCGATACGGTGTATCAGGATGGTCCGTTTAACTTGATCACGAAGCTTGCTGCCAAGGGCCGCGAGGGCGTTGGCGCAGACGTTTTCGCCTCTGGGAACTTTGATGAGTTCGAAGAACTCGAATTCTGCTGCCAGGCTTTGCACTAGTTTGAGGTAGGCGTCCATTCGGTTGTTGCGGGCATCGTAGTCGCCGCTGAACTGACTGGCGACTAGCTGAGAGTCGCAATAGGCGCTTAGTCGTTTAGCTTTTACAGCTTTTGCTAAGCGGAGTCCAGCGATCAGAGATTCATACTCTGCTTCGTTGTTTGATGCGGGAAAGCCAAAGCTGAAAGACTGCCTGATTAGTTCTCCGGTTGGGGACTGTAATTGGACTCCAGCACCTGCTCCCTTGTTGGTCGACGATCCATCGACGTGAAGCGTCCAGTTTGAGCTTGGGAGTGCGAGATCTTGCTCCAATTCTGGGGCCAGTTCGACCAAGAAGTCCGCAAGAACCTGGGATTTCGCAGCTGTGCGGTTCTTGTCGGTAATATCGAGCTCGCCGAGTTCGATGCCCACTTTGTGAGTCTGCCAGATCTGTTAGTGTTTTGGAGTATGGTTCGGAGAGGCTGATCAGTCAGTACCTCCACTGAATGTGACTGGAAATATGGTCGAAGCTTTCTCGCTGCTTCGACGACTGCTAAAGCCATTTTCTCCAGAGTTGGGTATCGCGTCTCTGGCCCGGTCATGCGCCGGCTCGTGTAGAAGATGGGCTTTTGTTTGCCGCGATCTTCCTTTATCAGAACGCTGCTGACTGCAGCGTGTCATACTGCGACATAGAGAGATAGAACATCACCGACGTCCGGCTTAGCGAGTACTGGAGGTGTTGTCAGGTATTGCTTGAGTTGAGTAAATGCCTCCTCGCACTTCTCATCCCAAATGAACTTCTTGTTTCCTCGCAGGAGATCGTAGAAGGGCAGGCACTTGTCGGTGGATCTAGAGATGAAACGATTTAGAGCGGCTATCCTGCCCGTGAGCCGTTGTACTTCTCTACTGTTTTTCGGACTCGGGAATTTCAGGACCGCGGATATTTGCTTCGGGTTCGCCTCGATTCCTTGCTGCGTGACAATGTAGCCGAGGAACTCGCCTGAAGAGACTCCGAACGTGCACTTTGCTGGGTTCAGCTTCATGCCGTATTTGTTGAGAGTTTCGAAGCATTCTTGCAGATGGCGGAGGTGATCAGTGGCATGGAGCGACTTAACCAGCATGTCGTCGATGTACACTTCCATGGTGATACCCAGCTTATCTGCGAACATCTTGTTCACAAGCCGTTGGTAGGTTGCTCCGGCGTTCTTCAAACCGAACGGCATGACCTTATAGCAATAGGTTCCCCTATCAGTGATGTTGGCCGTCTTCTCGCGATCATCCGGGTGCATCATTATTTGATTGTATCCAGAGAAGGTGTCCATGAAGGTCAGCATCTCGTTTCCAGCCGCAGACTCGACTAAACGGTCGATGTTGGGAAGAGGGTAGCTATCCTTGGGGCAGTCTTTATTCAAATCGGTGAAGTCGACGCAAACGCGCCACATGCCATTTTTCTTTTTGACGACTACCGGATTTGCTAACCATTCGGGGTAGCGGACCTCAGCAATCGAACCTGCACCGAGTAGCATGTCAACTTCTTCGTTTACGGCCTTCGATCTGTCAGGGCCGAGCTTACGTCGCTTCTGGCGGATAGGTTTGAACGTTGGGTCGACGTTTAGTTCGTGAGTCGTTATAGTCGGGTCGATACCCTTCATGTCTGCCATAGACCAAGCGAATGTTGACACGTTCTTCCTGAGGAAATCCAGAACTGACTGCTTCATTTCCTCAGAAAGGTATGCACCAACCCTTACGGTTCGACTCTGATCGGCGTCGTCAACAGGTAATTCGAGAACCTCGCTTTCCTGAGAACAGACTTTTGAGGTTGGGGGAGATACTGAGTTAACGGGTAGACATGACCGTTGAAGTTTGACTGTGGCGACTAGTAGATCCCTAGCAGCCTTTTGATCCCCTCGCAACGTTTTTATCTTTCCGTCCGTGCCAGGGAACTTGACGCATTGGTGGTAAGTGGAAGGAACAGCTTGCATCGAGTGTAGCCAAGGAGTGCCGAGTATAGCGTGATATGGAGCTTTGGTGCTTACAACAGCAAACTTAACCATTCAAGTAACGCCGCATGCGCGTACCGGAAGCGGATCGTGCCCAATATGGTTTCGGAGGATCCGTTGAACCTGGTTAATGTTCTGGAGGATGCTTTTATGTCGTCAAGATCAACTCCCCTCTTCTGCAGAGTTCCTCGGAAGATGAGGTCGACAGAACTTCCGGTGTCAATGAGGATCTTGGTGATGTCATATTCTCCAATTCCAAGGACGACGAGAAGAGGATCATTATGGGAAGCGTGAACTCCTTCGGCGTCATCCGGCGAGAAGGTTATCGGGGGATGACTTGTCGGTTTAGTCGGCCACTTCTGGGAAGTCGCGACTTGTCGACGGTAGTCTTTTACGGAGCGAACAGATTCTCCGCTAGGAGGAGATCCTCCCATGATGACATTCAACGACTGTCCCGTTTGTACTCGCTTAGAGGCTAGTAAGGTGCAGAGATCTGTGGATATGCTGGTGTCATGCGCTGGAGGTTGAGAATGGCCTTTAGCGCGCTCTAACTGTCGTCGTAAGTCCGTTGGTTTCTAACGGTTGAGTTGTATGCGAAGGTCGCATACGCCAGCGTTGAGGTTGTCTCGGAGGTCGCTGATTGGCCCTTCGTTGGTGTTAGCGTTGCTTGTCGAGATACGTCGAGACTTGCGTGTATTCAGCATCATCCGGAGATCATTGTGCTTGGGACTACTATCATTTTCGGATTCGAACTTCCGTTTCAGGACGTCCCTCAGATCTCCGAGTACAGGTGCATCGTCGTTATCGTCTTCGGACGACAAAGATTGCTGAGAGAGTATAACCTTGATGCGTCTGCGATTAGCTGGGTGCTCTTCGTCGGCTGAGGAGTCTCCCTCACCGTTATCCTTCGGGGTTTCCTCCTCGTCATCTCGTCGTTGAGTGTCGCTTTGTCGACCTTTGCTGGTGGCTTTGCGTTGGGCTCTCCTTTCCTTGTTCGTACTCCAACTCTTGCCATTCTTTGGCTTAGCTTTCAAAGGTTCGAACTTAAATTCGCCGCTCGCAAGGGACGAGAGATAATGCGCGTAGAGTGATTTGCATTTTGTGGTATCATGTCCCTTGACGTCGTGATATTTGCAATGCTTGGTGAGATCGACGGTCCTGGAAGGCCCCGCTGCTGACCCGGCTCCCGCTGTAGGTTGGGTGGTGCAAAAAGTGTCGACCGGTTTGTCGGGCGACTCAAGCTCTTTTGCCCACTTGTTCCACCCTTCTCCGCGAACTACGAGAGTGGAGATCGGCACGTTATTCTCGTTGACGACATACATGTATCCGTCTTTGCGACTGTTTTTGTCGTTCGGAGCGTGCTGGCGCGGTTCTTGTCTCGTATTAGCGTTTTTACCCGCTGGAGCCTTGAGCGTGCTCATCTTGCTGAGAATTGCATTGGTGTCTTCTTCCATCCTGATGAAGTTATCGGAGCGCGCGATAGCGTCTTGGAGCGACGTAGTTGGGTTCTGGTATAGGTCTTCTCGGAACTTAGAGTGAACCCATAAGGTGTTGCGCAGAGCGTCGATGGCGATCCCGTCTGGGATTTCAATCTTTGACACCACGGCTTTGAATTTCTCCATGTACTCGTGCAGGCTCTGGTCTTTCTTCTGGTTGAGGTTCCATAAGCTCGAGGCGGTGGCGCTGCGCTTTGTGAACATGATGTATGTCTTGAGAAAAGCTGCTGATAAGTCGCGGAAACATCCGATTGAGTTCTCCTCCAACTGGGAGAACCAAGTCAGGGCTTGCTCGTGGAGAGTCTCAACGAACAGCTGGCAGTAACCTGCATCCCTTTCATCGTCAGGGAGTCGAGCTCGCGCCATCGCGATGTTAAAAGCTGTCATATGCTCCACCGGGTCTCCGCCGGGCTTATATTCAGGTAGGCGTAGCTTCTCTATCTTTCTGAGTTGCACGCTAGTTAGCGCGCGAGTAAAAGGAGTACGCGAGGTTGCGGCGAGTACGCTCTCGATTTGTGGAGCCACGCTGGTTACTTGGTGGATCTTCTCGCTCATCTGTTGAAGGCTGAGTTTGAGTTCTGCGATCTCGCGTATTGTTGCAAGATCTGAACTTTCTGGGGGAGCGTCTGCGAGAAGGGTTTCGTTAGGCTCCGAGTCATCGGAGACGTGGTCGACTCCAGTTGCCGTAGGGTTTGTGTTGAAGAGACGGCGGCGTATCTGCTGGGGACGGCTCGTCTGTCCGTCGGGGGCTGTGAGCGCCGCGACCAACACAGCGAGTTGGTCGTTGGTTGTCATTTGGACTTCGTCTTGGCAAGCGAGTCGTGCCATGACGGAGCTCATGAAATCTGAGGTGATGGGTAGCGCAGCCGCAGGCGTAGGTGTCGGTTCCTCGCCTGGAGCGCCGAAGGCGGCGTCGTCTTAAGCCATGTAGATCTAGAACGTTGCTTTAGTGAGCCCCACGGTGGGCGCCAATTGTTTGTACGGGATTCAGTTGATCAGAATAATAAACTTAGAAATGGGGTGACTAAAGACGCATTTATTAGAATCGAACAACGGGGTTACAAGATTAATCGGGAAGTAAGGAGACAAGATCAAAGGTTTAAGCAACATGATCAAAGAGATGATTATGAAACCCTAGATCTAGCCGCTTAGTGTGTAGGTTGTCCAAAAGTCCCCTTTTCTTGTGCCTTTGTCCTTGATGCCCTAATAGCGTCGTCCTTTGGGCCTTGTCGTGAAAGGCCGAGTACACGGGCCTCGGTACTGTTCTCCCTAAGCCGGGTACATTCAATCGGCTTAGTTAATCGGCTAAAAGTACTCTGGGGTCGAGCCGACGTCTTTAGCCGCTGAGCCGACTAAACTCAGCCGAGCTTGCCAGGCTAGGGCCTGTTATTTGATGGGCCTTGTGGAGGGATGTAATCCATCTCCTACAGTTGAATAAATCTCATAGGAGTTAGGATGAAGAAGCTATCCCACTTTCAAATCAGGTGATCCTTGTTTTCCTGTTTGGGAATATGACAACTTATTTGTCATTCTAATCAAACCAGGATGAATCACGATGTAAGATGCTTGATGTTGATACATAAAGTAGTGGAGAATCACTAGGAAGTTGAATAAATCTCATAGGAGTTAAGATGAAGAAGCTATCCCACTTTCAAATCAGGTGATCCCAGTTTTTGTGTTTGGGAATATGACAACTTCTTTGTCATTCCAATCAAACCAAGAGAATCACAATGTAAGTAGCTTGATTTTGATACATAAAGTAGTGGAGAATAATTAGTAAGTCGAATAAATCTCATAGAAGTTAGGATGAAGAAGCCATCCCTCTTTCAAATCAGGTGATCCTTGTTTTCCTATTTATGAATATGACAATTTATTTGTCATTCTAATCAAACAAGGATGAATCGCGATGTAAGAAGCTTGATGTTGATACAAAAACTAGTGGAGAATCACTAGGAAGTTGAATAAATCTCATAGGAGTTAGGATGAAGAAGCTATCCCACTTTCAAATCAGGTGATCCCAGCTTTTGTGTTTGGGAATATGACAACTTCTTTGTCATTCTAATCAAACCAAGAGAATCGCGATTTAAGAAGCTTGATTTTGATACATAAAGTAGTGGAGAATCACTAGAAAGTTGGATAAATCTCATAGGAGTTAGGATGAAGAAGCTATCCCACTTTCAAATCAGGTGATCCCAGTTTTTGTGTTTGGGAATATGACAACTTCTTTGTCATTCCAATGTAAACAGGATGAATCACGATGTAAGAAGATTGATTTTGATACATAAAGTAGTGGAGAATCACCAGGAAGTTGAATAAATCTCAGAAGAGTTAAGATGAAGAAGCTATCCCACTTTCAAATCAGGTGATCCTTGTTTTCCTGTTTGGGAATATGACAACTTATTTGTCATTTTAATCAAAACATGATGAATCGCGATGTAAGAAGCTTAATTTTGATACATAAAGTAGTGGAGATTCACTAGGAAGTTGAATAAATCTCATAGGAGTTAGGATGAAGAAGCTATCTCACTTTTAAATCAGGTGATCCCAGTTTTTGTGTTTGAGAATATGACAACTTCTTTGTCATTCTAATCAAACCAAGAGAATCGTGATGTAAGATGCTTGATTTTGATACATAAAGTAGTGGAGAATCACCAGGAAGTCGAATAAATCTCATAGGAGTTAGGATGAAGAAACAATCTCACTTTCAAATCAGGTGATCCCAGTTTTCCAGTTTGAGAATATGACAACTTCTTTGTCATTCTAACAAACCAGGATGAATCGCGATGTAAGAAGCTTGATTTTGATACATAAAGTAGTGGATAATCACTAGGAAGTTGAATAAATCTCATAGTAGTTAGGATGAAGAAGCTATCCCACTTTCAAATCAGGTGATACAAGTTTTTGTGTTTGAGAATATGACAACTTCTTTGTCATTCTAACAAACCAGGATGAATAACGATGTAAGAAGCTTGATTTTGATACATAAAGTAGTGGAGAATCATCAGGAAGTTGAATAAATCTCATACGAGTTAGGATGAAGAAGCTATCCCACTTTTAAATCATGTGATCCCTGTTTTCGCGTTTAGGAATATGACAACTTCTTTGTCATTCTAACAAACCAGGATGAATCGCGATGTAAGAAGTTTGATTTTGATACATATAAGAAGTTTGATTTTGATACATAAAGTAGTGGAGAATCACTAGGAATTTGAATAAATCTCATAGGAGTTAGGATGCAGAAGCTACCCCTCTTTCAAATCAGGTAATCCTTGTTTTCCTGTTTGGGAATATGACAGTTTATTTGTCATTCTAATCAAACCAGGATGAATCGCGATGTAAGAAGCTTGATGTTGATACATAAAGTAGTGGAGAATAACTAGGAAGTTGAATAAATCTCAACAGAGTTAGGATGAAGAAGCTATCCCACTTTCAAATCAGGTGATCCCAACTTTTGTGTTTGGGAATATGACAACTTCTTTGTCATTCTAAACAAACCAAGACAATCACGATGTAAGAAGCTTTATTTTGATACATAAAGTAGTGGAGAATCACAGGAAATTGAATAAATCTCATAGGAGTTAGGATGAAGAAGCTATCCCACTTTCAAATCAGGTGACCCCAGTTTTCCTGTTTGGGAATATGACAACTTCTTTGTCATTCTAACAAACCAGGATGAATCGCGATGTAAGAAGATTGATTTTGATACGTAAAGTAGTGGATAATCACCAAGAAGTTGAATAAATCTCAGAGGAGTTAGGATGAAGAAGCTATCCCACTTTCAAATCAGGTGATCCTTGTTTTCCTGTTTGGGAATATGACAACTTATTTGTCATTCTAATCAAACCAGGATGAATCGCGATGTAAGATGCTTGATGTTGATACATAAAGTAGTGGAGAATCACTAGGAAGTTGAATAAATCTCATAGGAGTTAGGATGAAGAAGCTATGCCACTTTCAAATCAGGTGATCCCAGTTTTTGTGTTTGGGAATATGACAACTTCTTTGTCATTCCAATCAAACCAAGAGAATCGCAATGTAAGTAGCTTGATTTTGATACATAAAGTAGTGGAGAATCACTAGTAAGTCGAATAAATCTCATAGAAGTTAGGATGAAGAAGCCATCCCTCTTTCAAATCAGGTGATCCTTGTTTTCCTATTTGTGAATATGACAATTTATTTGTCATTCTAATCAAACAAGGATGAATCGCGATGTAAGAAGCTTGATGTTGATACAAAAAGTAGTGGAGAATCACTAGGAAGTTGAATAAATCTCATAGGAGTTAGGATGAAGAAGCTATCCCACTTTCAAATCAGGTGATCCCAGCTTTTGTGTTTGGGAATATGACAACTTCTTTGTCATTCTAATCAAACCAAGAGAATCGCGATTTAAGAACTTGATTTTGATACATAAAGTAGTGGAGAATCACTAGGAAGTTAGATAAATCTCATAGGAGTTAGGATGAAGAAGCTATCCCACTTTCAAATCAGGTGATCCCAGTTTTTGTGTTTGGGAATATGACAACTTCTTTGTCATTCCAATGTAAACAGGATGAATCACGATGTAAGAAGATTGATTTTGATACATAAAGTAGTGGAGAATCACCAGGAAGTTGAATAAATCTCAGAAGAGTTAAGATGAAGAAGCTATCCCACTTTCAAATCAGGTGATCCTTGTTTTCCTGTTTGGGAATATGACAACTTATTTGTCATTTTAATCAAAACATGATGAATCGCGATGTAAGAAGCTTAATTTTGATACATAAAGTAGTGGAGATTCACTAGGAAGTTGAATAAATCTCATAGGAGTTAGGATGAAGAAGCTATCTCACTTTTAAATCAGGTGATCCCAGTTTTTGTGTTTGAGAATATGACAACTTCTTTGTCATTCTAATCAAACCAAGAGAATCGTGATGTAAGATGCTTGATTTTGATACATAAAGTAGTGGAGAATCACCAGGAAGTCGAATAAATCTCATAGGAGTTAGGATGAAGAAACAATCTCACTTTCAAATCAGGTGATCCCAGTTTTCCTGTTTGAAAATATGACAACTTCTTTGTCATTCTAACAAACCAGGATGAATCGCGATGTAAGAAGCTCGATTTTGATACATAAAGTAGTGGATAATCACTAGGAAGTTGAATAAATCTCATAGTAGTTAGGATGAAGAAGCTATCCCACTTTCAAATCAGGTGATACAAGTTTTTGTGTTTGGGAATATGACAACTTCTTTGTCATTCCAATCAATCCAAGAGAATAATGATGTAAGAAGCTTGATTTTGATACATAAAGTAGTGGAGAAACATCAGGAAGTTGAATAAATCTCATACGAGCTAGGATGAAGAAGCTATCCCACTTTTAAATCATGTGATCCCTATTTCCCGTTTGGGAATATGACAACATCTTTGTCATTCTAACAAACCAGGATGAATCGCGATGTAAGAAGTTTGAATTTAATACATATAAGAAGTTTGATTTTGATACATAATGTAGTGGAGAATCACTAGGAATTTGAATAAATCTCATAGGAGTTAGGATGAAAAAGTTATCCCTCTTTCAAATCAGGTGATCCCTGTTTTCCTGTTTGGGAATATGACAGTTTATTTGTCATTCTAATCAAACCAGGATGAAGATGTTAGAAGCTTGATGTTGATACATAAAGTAGTGGAGAATAACTAGGAAGTTGAATAAATCTCAACGGAGTTAGGATGAAGAAGCTATCCCACTTTCAAATCAGGTGATCCCAACTTTTGTGTTGGGAATATGACAACTTCTTTGTCATTCTAATCAAACCAAGAGAATCACGATGTAAGAAGCTTTAATTTGATACATAAAGTAGTGGAGAATCATTAGTAAGTCGAATAAATCTCATAGAAGTTAGGATGAAGAAGCCATCCCTCTTTCAAATCAGGTGATCCTTGTTTTCCTATTTATGAATATGACAATTTATTTGTCATTCTAATCAAACAAGGATGAATCGCGATGTAAGAAGCTTGATGTTGATACAAAAACTAGTGGAGAATCACTAGGAAGTTGAATAAATCTCATAGGAGTTAGGATGAAGAAGCTATCCCACTTTCAAATCAGGTGATCCCAGCTTTTATGTTTGGGAATATGACAACTTCTTTGTCATTCCAATCAAACCAAGAGAATCACAATGTAAGTAGCTTGATTTTGATACATAAAGTAGTGGAGAATCATTAGTAAGTCGAATAAATCTCATAGAAGTTAGGATGAAGAAGCCATCCCTCTTTCAAATCAGGTGATCCTTGTTTTCCTATTTATGAATATGACAATTTATTTGTCATTCTAATCAAACAAGGATGAATCGCGATGTAAGAAGCTTGATGTTGATACAAAAACTAGTGGAGAATCACTAGGAAGTTGAATAGATCTCATAGGAGTTAGGATGAAGAAGCTATCCCACTTTCAAATCTGGTGATCCCAGCTTTTGTGTTTGGGAATATGACAACTTCTTTGTCATTCTAATCAAACCAAGAGAATCGCGATTTAAGAAGCTTGATTTAGATATATAAAGTAGTGGAGAATCACTAGGAAGTTGGATAAATCTCATAGGAGTTAGGATGAAGAAGCTATCCCACTTTCAAATCAGGTGATCCCAGTTTTTGTGTTTGGGAATATGACAACTTCTTTGTCATTCCAATGTAAACAAGATGAATCACGATGTAAGAAGATTGATTTTGATACATAAAGTAGTGAAGAATCACCAGGAAGTTGAATAAATCTCAAAAGAGTTAAGATGAAGAAGCTATCCCACTTTCAAATCAGGTGATCCTTGTTTTCCTGTTTGGGAATATGACAACTTCTTTGTCATTCCAATCAATCCAAGAGAATAACGATGTAAGAAGCTTGATTTTGATACATAAAGTAGTGGAGAATCATCAGGAAGTTGAATAAATCTCATACGAGTTAGGATGAAGAAGCTATCCCACTTTTAAATCATGTGATCCCTGTTTTCCCGTTTAGGAATATGACAACTTCTTTGTCATTCTAACAAACCAGGATGAATCGCGATGAAAGAAGTTCTATTTTGATACATATAAGAAGTTTGATTTTGATACATAAAGTAGTGGAGAATCACTAGGAATTGAATAAATCTCATAGGAGTTTGGATGAAGAAGCTATCCCACTTTCAAATCAGGTAATCCTTGTTTTCCTGTTTGGGAATATGACAGTTTATTTGTCATTCTAATCAAACCAGGATGAATCGCGATGTAAGAAGCTTGATGTTGATACATAAAGTAGTGGAGAATAACTAGGAAGTTGAATAAATCTCAACAGAGTTAGGATGAAGAAGCTATCCCACTTTCAAATCAGGTGATCCCAACTTTTGTGTTTGGGAATATGACAACTTCTTTGTCATTCTAATCAAACGAAGAGAATCACGATGTAAGAAGCTTTATTTTGATACATAAAGTAGTGGAGAATAACTAGGAAGTTGAATAAATCTCAACAGAGTTAGGATGAAGAAGCTATCCCACTTTCAAATCAGGTGATCCCAACTTTTGTGTTTGGGAATATGACAACTTCTTTGTCATTCTAATCAAACGAAGAGAATCACGATGTAAGAAGCTTTATTTTGATACATAAAGTAGTGGAGAATCACAGGAATTGAATAAATCTCATAGGAGTTAGGATGAAGAAGCTATCCCACTTTCAAATCAGGTGACCCCAGTTTTCCTGTTTGGGAATATGACAACTTCTTTGTCATTCTAATCAAACCAGGATGAATCGCGATGTAAGAAGATTGATTTTGATACATAAAGTAGTGGATAATCACCAAGAAGTTGAATAAATCTCAGAGGAGTTAGGATGAAGAAGCTATCCCACTTTCAAATCAGGTGATCCTTGTTTTCCTGTTTGGGAATATGACAACTTATTTGTCATTCTAATCAAACCAGGATGAATCGCGATGTAAGATGCTTGATGTTGATACATAAAGTAGTGGAGAATCACTAGGAAGTTGAATAAATCTCATAGGAGTTAGGATGAAGAAGCTATCCACTTTCAAATCAGGTGATCCGAGTTTTTGTGTTTGGGAATATGACAACTTCTTTGTCATTCCAATCAAACCAAGAGAATCGCAATGTAAGTAGCTTGATTTTGATACATAAAGTAGTGGAGAATCACTAGTAAGTCGAATAAATCTCATAGAAGTTAGGATGAAGAAGCCATCCCTCTTTCAAATCAGGTGATCCTTGTTTTCCTATTTGTGAATATGACAATTTATTTGTCATTCTAATCAAACAAGGATTAATCACGATGTAAGAAGCTTGATGTTGATACAAAAAGTAGTGGAGAATCACTAGGAAGTTGAATAAATCTCATAGGAGTTAGGATGAAGAAGCTATCCCACATTCAAATCAGGTGATCCCAGTTTTTGTGTTTGGGAATATGACAACTTCTTTGTCATTCCAATGTAAACAGGATGAATCACGATGTAAGAAGATTGATTTTGATACATAAAGTAGTGGAGAATCACAGGAAGTTGAATAAATCTCAAAGAGTTAAGATGAAGAAGCTATCCCACTTTCAAATCAGGTGATCCTTGTTTTCCTGTTTGGGAATATGACAACTTATTTGTCATTTAATCAAAACATGATGAATCGCGATGTAAGAAGCTTAATTTTGATACATAAAGTAGTGGAGATTCACTAGGAAGTTGAATAAATCTCATAGGAGTTAGGATGAAGAAGCTATCTCACTTTTAAATCAGGTGATCCCAGTTTTTGTGTTTGAGAATATGACAACTTCTTTGTCATTCTAATCAAACCAAGAGAATCGTGATGTAAGATGCTTGATTTTGATACATAAAGTAGTGGAGAATCACCAGGAAGTCGAATAAATCTCATAGGAGTTAGGATGAAGAAACAATCTCACTTTCAAATCAGGTGATCCCAGTTTTCCAGTTTGAGAATATGACAACTTCTTTGTCATTCTAACAAACCAGGATGAATCGCGATGTAAGAAGCTTGATTTTGATACATAAAGTAGTGGATAATCACTAGGAAGTTGAATAAATCTCATAGTAGTTAGGATGAAGAAGCTATCCCACTTTCAAATCAGGTGATACAAGTTTTTGTGTTTGGGAATATGACAACTTCTTTGTCATTCCAATCAATCCAAGAGAATAACGATGTAAGAAGCTTGATTTTGATACATAAAGTAGCGGAGAATCATCAGGAGGTTGAATAAATCTCATACGAGTTAGGATGAAGAAGCTATCCCACTTTTAAATCATGTGATCCCTCTTTTCCCGTTTAGGAATATGACAACTTCTTTGTCATTCTAACAAACCAGGATGAATCGCGATGTAAGAAGTTTGATTTTGATACATATAAGAAGTTTGATTTTGATACATAAAGTAGTGGAGAATCACTAGGAATTTGAATAAATCTCATAGGAGTTAGGATGCATAAGCTATCCCTCTTTCAAATCAGGTAATCCTTGTTTTCCTGTTTGGGAATATGACAGTTTATTTGTCATTCTAATCAAACCAGGATGAATCGCGATGTAAGAAGCTTGATGTTGATACATAAAGTAGTGGAGAATAACTAGGAAGTTGAATAAATCTCAACAGAGTTAGGATGAAGAAGCTATCCCACTTTCAAATCAGGTGATCCCAACTTTTGTGTTTGGGAATATGACAACTTCTTTGTCATTCTAAACAAACCAAGACAATCACGATGTAAGAAGCTTTATTTTGATACATAAAGTAGTGGAGAATCACAGGAAATTGAATAAATCTCATAGGAGTTAGGATGAAGAAGCTATCCCACTTTCAAATCAGGTGACCCCAGTTTTCTGTTTGGGAATATGACAACTTCTTTGTCATTCTAACAAACCAGGATGAATCGCGATGTAAGAAGATTGATTTTGATACATAAAGTAGTGGATAATCACCAGAAGTTGAATAAATCTCAGAGGAGTTAGGATGAAGAAGCTATCCCACTTTCAAATCAGGTGATCCTTGTTTTCCTGTTTGGGAATATGACAACTTATTTGTCATTCTAATCAAACCAGGATGAATCGCGATGTAAGATGCTTGATGTTGATACATAAAGTAGTGGAGAATCACTAGGAAGTTGAATAAATCTCATAGGAGTTAGGATGAAGAAGCTATGCCACTTTCAAATCAGGTGATCCCAGTTTTTGTGTTTGGGAATATGACAACTTCTTTGTCATTCCAATCAAACCAAGAGAATCGCAATGTAAGTAGCTTGATTTTGATACATAAAGTAGTGGAGAATCACTAGTAAGTCGAATAAATCTCATAGAAGTTAGGATGAAGAAGCCATCCCTCTTTCAAATCAGGTGATCCTTGTTTTCCTATTTGTGAATATGACAATTTATTTGTCATTCTAATCAAACAAGGATGAATCGCGATGTAAGAAGCTTGATGTTGATACAAAAAGTAGTGGAGAATCACTAGGAAGTTGAATAAATCTCATAGGAGTTAGGATGAAGAAGCTATCCCACTTTCAAATCAGGTGATCCCAGCTTTTGTGTTTGGGAATATGACAACTTCTTTGTCATTCTAATCAAACCAAGAGAATCGCGATTTAAGAAACTTGATTTTGATACATAAAGTAGTGGAGAATCACTAGGAAGTTAGATAAATCTCATAGGAGTTAGGATGAAGAAGCTATCCCACTTTCAAATCAGGTGATCCCAGTTTTTGTGTTTGGGAATATGACAACTTCTTTGTCATTCCAATGTAAACAGGATGAATCACGATGTAAGAAGATTGATTTTGATACATAAAGTAGTGGAGAATCACCAGGAAGTTGAATAAATCTCAGAAGAGTTAAGATGAAGAAGCTATCCCACTTTCAAATCAGGTGATCCTTGTTTTCCTGTTTGGGAATATGACAACTTATTTGTCATTTTAATCAAAACATGATGAATCGCGATGTAAGAAGCTTAATTTTGATACATAAAGTAGTGGAGATTCACTAGGAAGTTGAATAAATCTCATAGGAGTTAGGATGAAGAAGCTATCTCACTTTTAAATCAGGTGATCCCAGTTTTTGTGTTTGAGAATATGACAACTTCTTTGTCATTCTAATCAAACCAAGAGAATCGTGATGTAAGATGCTTGATTTTGATACATAAAGTAGTGGAGAATCACCAGGAAGTCGAATAAATCTCATAGGAGTTAAGATGAAGAAACAATCTCACTTTCAAATCAGGTGATCCCAGTTTTCCTGTTTGAAAATATGACAACTTCTTTGTCATTCTAACAAACCAGGATGAATCGCGATGTAAGAAGCTCGATTTTGATACATAAAGTAGTGGATAATCACTAGGAAGTTGAATAAATCTCATAGTAGTTAGGATGAAGAAGCTATCCCACTTTCAAATCAGGTGATACAAGTTTTTGTGTTTGGGAATATGACAACTTCTTTGTCATTCCAATCAATCCAAGAGAATAACGATGTAAGAAGCTTGATTTTGATACATAAAGTAGTGGAGAAACATCAGGAAGTTGAATAAATCTCATACGAGCTAGGATGAAGAAGCTATCCCACTTTTAAATCATGTGATCCCTATTTCCCGTTTGGGAATATGACAACATCTTTGTCATTCTAACAAACCAGGATGAATCGCGATGTAAGAAGTTTGAATTTAATACATATAAGAAGTTTGATTTTGATACATAATGTAGTGGAGAATCACTAGGAATTTGAATAAATCTCATAGGAGTTAGGATGAAAAAGTTATCCCTCTCTACATAATGTAGTGGAGAATCACTAGGAATTTGAATAAATCTCATAGGAGTTAGGATGAAAAAGTTATCCCTCTTTCAAATCAGGTGATCCCTGTTTTCCTGTTTGGGAATATGACAGTTTATTTGTCATTCTAATCAAACCAGGATGAAGATGTTAGAAGCTTGATGTTGATATATAAAGTAGTGGAGAATAACTAGGAAGTTGAATAAATCTCAACGGAGTTAGGATGAAGAAGCTATCCCACTTTCAAATCAGGTGATCCCAACTTTTGTGTTTGGGAATATGACAACTTCTTTGTCATTCTAATCAAACCAAGAGAATCACGATGTAAGAAGCTTTAATTTGATACATAAAGTAGTGGAGAATCATTAGTAAGTCGAATAAATCTCATAGAAGTTAGGATGAAGAAGCCATCCCTCTTTCAAATCAGGTGATCCTTGTTTTCCTATTTATGAATATGACAATTTATTTGTCATTCTAATCAAACAAGGATGAATCGCGATGTAAGAAGCTTGATGTTGATACAAAAACTAGTGGAGAATCACTAGGAAGTTGAATAAATCTCAACGGAGTTAGGATGAAGAAGCTATCCCACTTTCAAATCAGGTGATCCCAGCTTTTATGTTTGGGAATATGACAACTTCTTTGTCATTCCAATCAAACCAAGAGAATCACAATGTAAGTAGCTTGATTTTGATACATAAAGTAGTGGAGAATCATTAGTAAGTCGAATAAATCTCATAGAAGTTAGGATGAAGAAGCCATCCCTCTTTCAAATCAGGTGATCCTTGTTTTCCTATTTATGAATATGACAATTTATTTGTCATTCTAATCAAACAAGGATGAATCGTGATGTAAGAAGCTTGATGTTGATACAAAAACTAGTGGAGAATCACTAGGAAGTTGAATAAATCTCATAGGAGTTAGGATGAAGAAGCTATCCCACTTTCAAATCTGGTGATCCCAGCTTTTGTGTTTGGGAATATGACAACTTCTTTGTCATTCTAATCAAACCAATAGAATCGCGATTTAAGAAGCTTGATTTAGATATATAAAGTAGTGGAGAATCACTAGGAAGTTGGATAAATCTCATAGGAGTTAGGATGAAGAAGCTATCCCACTTTCAAATCAGGTGATCCCAGTTTTTGTGTTTGGGAATATGACAACTTCTTTGTCATTCCAATGTAAACAGGATGAATCACGATGTAAGAAGATTGATTTTGATACATAAAGTAGTGAAGAATCACCAGGAAGTTGAATAAATCTCAAAAGAGTTAAGATGAAGAAGCTATCCCACTTTCAAATCAGGTGATCCTTGTTTTCCTGTTTGGGAATATGACAACTTATTTGTCATTCTAATCAAAACATGATGAATCGCGATGTAAGAAGCTTAATTTTGATACATAAAGTAGTGGAGATTCACTAGGAAGTTGAATAAATCTCATAGGAGTTAGGATGAAGAAGCTATCTCACTTTTAAATCAGGTGATCCCAGTTTTTGTGTTTGGAATATGACAACTTCTTTGTCATTCTAATCAAACCAAGAGAATCGTGATGTAAGATGCTTGATTTTGATACATAAAGTAGTGGAGAATCACCAGGAAGTCGAATAAATCTCATAGGAGTTAGGATGAAGAAACAATCTCACTTTCAAATCAGGTGATCCCAGTTTTCCAGTTTGAGAATATGACAACTTCTTTGTCATTCTAACAAACCAGGATGAATCGCGATGTAAGAAGCTTGATTTTGATACATAAAGTAGTGGATAATCACTAGGAAGTTGAATAAATCTCATAGTAGTTAGGATGAAGAAGTTATCCCACTTTCAAATCAGGTGATACAAGTTTTTGTGTTTGGGAATATGACAACTTCTTTGTCATTCCAATCAATCCAAGAGAATAACGATGTTAGAAGCTTGATTTTGATACATAAAGTAGTGGAAAATCATCAGGAAGTTGAATAAATCTCATACGAGTTAGGATGAAGAAGCTATCCCACTTTTAAATCATGTGATCCCTGTTTTCCCGTTTAGGAATATGACAACTTCTTTGTCATTCTAACAAACCAGGATGAATCGCGATGTAAGAAGTTCTATTTTGATACATATAAGAAGTTTGATTTTGATACATAAAGTAGTGGAGAATCACTAGGAATTTGAATAAATCTCATAGGAGTTTGGATGCAGAAGCTATCCCTCTTTCAAATCAGGTAATCCTTGTTTTCTTGTTTGGGAATATGACAGTTTATTTGTCATTCTAATCAAACCAGGATGAATCGCGATGTAAGAAGCTTGATGTTGATACATAAAGTAGTGGAGAATAACTAGGAAGTTGAATAAATCTCAACAGAGTTAGGATGAAGAAGCTATCCCACTTTCAAATCAGGTGATCCCAACTTTTGTGTTTGGGAATATGACAACTTCTTTGTCATTCTAATCAAACGAAGAGAATCACGATGTAAGAAGCTTTATTTTGATACATAAAGTAGTGGAGAATCACAGGAAATTGAATAAATCTCATAGGAGCTAGGATGAAGAAGCTATCCCACTTTCAAATCAGGTGACCCCAGTTTTCCTGTTTGGGAATATGACAACTTCTTTGTCATTCTAACAAACCAGGATGAATCGCGATGTAAGAAGATTGATTTTGATACATAAAGTAGTGGATAATCACCAAGAAGTTGAATAAATCTCAGAGGAGTTAGGATGAAGAAGCTATCCCACTTTCAAATCAGGTGATCCTTGTTTTCCTGTTTGGGAATATGACAACTTATTTGTCATTCTAATCAAACCAGGATGAATCGCGATGTAAGATGCTTGATGTTGATACATAAAGTAGTGGAGAATCACTAGGAAGTTGAATAAATCTCATAGGAGTTAGGATGAAGAAGCTATGCCACTTTCAAATCAGGTGATCCGAGTTTTTGTGTTTGGGAATATGACAACTTCTTTGTCATTCCAATCAAACCAAGAGAATCGCAATGTAAGTAGCTTGATTTTGATACATAAAGTAGTGGAGAATCACTAGTAAGTCGAATAAATCTCATAGAAGTTAGGATGAAGAAGCCATCCCTCTTTCAAATCAGGTGATCCTTGTTTTCCTATTTTGAATATGACAATTTATTTGTCTTTCTAATCAAACAAGGATGAATCACGATGTAAGAAGCTTGATGTTGATACAAAAAGTAGTGGAGAATCACTAGGAAGTTGAATAAATCTCATAGGAGTTAGGATGAAGAAGCTATCCCACTTTCAAATCAGGTGATCCCAGCTTTTGTGTTTGGAAATATGACAACTTCTTTGTCATTCTAATCAAACCAAGAGAATCGCGATTTAAGAAACTTGATTTTGATACATAAAGTAGTGGAGAATCACTAGGAAGTTAGATAAATCTCATAGGAGATAGGATGAAGAAGCTATCCCACTTTCAAATCAGGTGATCCCAGTTTTTGTGTTTGGGAATATGACAACTTCTTTGTCATTCCAATGTAAACAGGATGAATCACGATGTAAGAAGAATTATTTTGATACATAAAGTAGTGGAGAATCACCAGGAAGTTGAATAAATCTCAGAAGAGTTAAGATGAAGAAGCTATCCCACTTTCAAATCAGGTGATCCTTGTTTTCCTGTTTGGGAATATGACAACTTATTTGTCATTTTAATCAAAACATGATGAATCGCGATGTAAGAAGCTTAATTTTGATACATAAAGTAGTGGAGATTCACTAGGAAGTTGAATAAATCTCAGAGGAGTTAGGATGAAGAAGCTATCTCACTTTTAAATCAGGTGATCCCAGTTTTTGTGTTTGAGAATATGACAACTTCTTTGTCATTCTAATCAAACCAAGAGAATCGTGATGTAAGATGCTTGATTTTGATACATAAAGTAGTGGAGAATCACCAGGAAGTCGAATAAATCTCATAGGAGTTAGGATGAAGAAACAATCTCACTTTCAAATCAGGTGATCCCAGTTTTCCTGTTTGAAAATATGACAACTTCTTTGTCATTCTAACAAACCAGGATGAATCGCGATGTAAGAAGCTCGATTTTGATACATAAAGTAGTGGATAATCACTAGGAAGTTGAATAAATCTCATAGTAGTTAGGATGAAGAAGCTATCCCACTTTCAAATCAGGTGATACAAGTTTTTGTGTTTGGGAATATGACAACTTCTTTGTCATTCCAATCAATCCAAGAGAATAACGATGTAAGAAGCTTGATTTTGATACATAAAGTAGTGGAGAAACATCAGGAAGTTGAATAAATCTCATACGAGTTAGGATGAAGAAGCTATCCCACTTTTAAATCATGTGATCCCTATTTCCCGTTTGGGAATATGACAACATCTTTGTCATTCTAACAAACCAGGATGAATCGCGATGTAAGAAGTTTGAATTTAATACATATAAGAAGTTTGATTTTGATACATAATGTAGTGGAGAATCACTAGGAATTTGAATAAATCTCATAGGAGTTAGGATGAAAAAGTTATCCCTCTTTCAAATCAGGTGATCCCTGTTTTCCTGTTTGGGAATATGACAGTTTATTTGTCATTCTAATCAAACCAGGATGAAGATGTTAGAAGCTTGATGTTGATACATAAAGTAGTGGAGAATAACTAGGAAGTTGAATAAATCTCAACGGAGTTAGGATGAAGAAGCTATCCCACTTTCAAATCAGGTGATCCCAACTTTTGTGTTTGGGAATATGACAACTTCTTTGTCATTCTAATCAAACCAAGAGAATCACGATGTAAGAAGCTTTAATTTGATACATAAAGTAGTGGAGAATCATTAGTAAGTCGAATAAATCTCATAGAAGTTAGGATGAAGAAGCCATCCCTCTTTCAAATCAGGTGATCCTTGTTTTCCTATTTATGAATATGACAATTTATTTGTCATTCTAATCAAACAAGGATGAATCGCGATGTAAGAAGCTTGATGTTGATACAAAAACTAGTGGAGAATCACTAGGAAGTTGAATAAATCTCATAGGAATTAGGATGAAGAAGCTATCCCACTTTCAAATCAGGTGATCCCAGCTTTTATGTTTGGGAATATGACAACTTCTTTGTCATTCCAATCAACCCCAGAGAATCACAATGTAAGTAGCTTGATTTTGATACATAAAGTAGTGGAGAATCATTAGTAAGTCGAATAAATCTCATACAAGTTAGGATGAAGAAGCCATCCCTCTTTCAAATCAGGTGATCCTTGTTTTCCTATTTATGAATATGACAATTTATTTGTC
The DNA here is from genome assembly GCF_000309985.2 of Brassica rapa. NCBI lineage: Eukaryota > Viridiplantae > Streptophyta > Magnoliopsida > Brassicales > Brassicaceae > Brassica > Brassica rapa. The sequence goes on along the minus strand of NW_022610287.1, from coordinate 5,439 downwards.
ATTCTAATCAAACAAGGATGAATCGCGATGTAAGAAGCTTGATGTTGATACAAAAACTAGTGGAGAATCACTAGGAAGTTGAATAAATCTCATAGGAGTTAGGATGAAGAAGCTATCCCACTTTCAAATCTGGTGATCCCAGCTTTTGTGTTTGGGAATATGACAACTTCTTTGTCATTCTAATCAAACCAAGAGAATCGCGATTTAAGAAGTTTGATTTAGATACATAAAGTAGTGGAGAATCACTAGGAAGTTGGATAAATCTCATAGGAGTTAGGATGAAGAAGCTATCCCACTTTCAAATCAGGTGATCCCAGTTTTCGTGTTTGGGAATATGACAACTTCTTTGTCATTCCAATGTAAACAGGATGAATCACGATGTAAAAAGATTGATTTTGATACATAAAGTAGTGGAGAATCACCAGGAAGTTGAATAAATCTCAAAAGAGTTAAGATGAAGAAGCTATCCCACTTTCAAATCAGGTGATCCTTGTTTTCCTGTTTGGGAATATGACAACTTATTTGTCATTCTAATCAAAACATGATGAATCGCGATGTAAGAAGCTTAATTTTGATACATAAAGTAGTGGAGATTCACTAGGAAGTTGAATAAATCTCATAGGAGTTGGGATGAAGAAGCTATCTCACTTTTAAATCAGGTGATCCCAGTTTTTGTGTTTGGAATATGACAACTTCTTTGTCATTCTAATAAAACCAAGAGAATCGTGATGTAAGATGCTTGATTTTGATACATAAAGTAGTGGAGAATCACCAGGAAGTCGAATAAATCTCATAGGAGTTAGGATGAAGAAACAATCTCACTTTCAAATCAGGTGATCCCAGTTTTCCAGTTTGAGAATATGACAACTTCTTTGTCATTCTAACAAACCAGGATGAATCGCGATGTAAGAAGCTTGATTTTGATACATAAAGTAGTGGATAATCACTAGGAAGTTGAATAAATCTCATAGTAGTTAGGATGAAGAAGTTATCCCACTTTCAAATCAGGTGATACAAGTTTTTGTGTTTGGGAATATGACAACTTCTTTGTCATTCCAATCAATCCAAGAGAATAACGATGTAAGAAGCTTGATTTTGATACATAAAGTAGTGGAGAATCATCAGGAAGTTGAATAAATCTCATACGAGTTAGGATGAAGAAGCTATCCCACTTTTATATCATGTGATCCCTGTTTTCCCGTTTAGGAATATGACAACTTCTTTGTCATTCTAACAAACCAGGATGAATCGCGATGTAAGAAGTTCTATTTTGATACATATAAGAAGTTTGATTTTGATACATAAAGTAGTGGAGAATCACTAGGAATTTGAATAAATCTCATAGGAGTTTGGATGCAGAAGCTATCCCTCTTTCAAATCAGGTAATCCTTGTTTTCCTGTTTGGGAATATGACAGTTTATTTGTCATTCTAATCAAACCAGGATGAATCGCGATGTAAGAAGCTTGATGTTGATACATAAAGTAGTGGAGAATAACTAGGAAGTTGAATAAATCTCAACAGAGTTAGGATGAAGAAGCTATCCCACTTTCAAATCAGGTGATCCCAACTTTTGTGTTTGGGAATATGACAACTTCTTTGTCATTCTAATCAAACGATGAGAATCACGATGTAAGAAGCTTTATTTTGATACATAAAGTAGTGGAGAATCACAGAAAATTGAATAAATCTCATAGGAACTAGGATGAAGAAGCTATCCCACTTTCAAATCAGGTGACCCCAGTTTTCCTGTTTGGGAATATGACAACTTCTTTGTCATTCTAACAAACCAGGATGAATCGCGATGTAAGAAGATTGATTTTGATACATAAAGTAGTGGATAATCACCAAGAAGTTGAATAAATCTCAGAGGAGTTAGAATGAAGAAGCTATCCCACTTTCAAATAAGGTGATCCTTGTTTTCCTGTTTGGGAATATGACAACTTATTTGTCATTCTAATCAAACCAGGATGAATCGCGATGTAAGATGCTTGATGTTGATACATAAAGTAGTGGAGAATCACTAGGAAGTTGAATAAATCTCATAGGAGTTAGGATGAAGAAGCTATGCCACTTTCAAATCAGGTGATCCAAGTTTTTGTGTTTGGGAATATGACAACTTCTTTGTCATTCCAATCAAACCAAGAGAATCGCAATGTAAGTAGCTTGATTTTTACATAAAGTAGTGGGGATCACTAGTAAGTCGAATAAATCTCATAGAAGTTAGGATGAAGATGCCATCCCTCTTTCAAATCAGGTGATCCTTGTTTTCCTATTTGTGAATATGACAATTTATTTGTCATTCTAATCAAACAAGGATGAATCACGATGTAAGAAGCTTGATGAAAAAGCTATCTCACTTTTAAAGCAGGTGATCCCAGTTTTTGTGTTTGAGAATATGACAACTTCTTTGTCATTCTAATCAAACCAAGAGAATCGTGATGTAAGATTCTTGATTTTGATACATAAAGTAGTGGAGAATCACCAGGAAGTCGAATAAATCTCATAGGAGTTAGGATGAAGAAACAATCTCACTTTCAAATCAGGTGATCCCAGTTTTCCTGTTTGAGAATATGACAACTTCTTTGTCATTCTAACAAACCAGGATGAATCGCGATGTAAGAAGCTTTGATTTTGATACATAACGTACTGGAGAATCACTAGAAAGTTGAATAAATCTCCTAGGATTTAGGATGAAGCACCTATCCCACTTTCAAATCAAGTGATCCTTGTTTTCTTGTTTGGGAATATGAAAACTTATTTGTCATTCTAATCAAACCAGGATGAATCGCGAAGTAAGAAGCTTAATGTTGATACATAAAGTAGTGGAGAATAACTAGGAAGTTGTATAAATCTCAACGGAGTTAGGATGAAGAAGCTATCCCACTTTCAAATCAGGTGATCCCAGCTTTTGTGTTTGGGAATATGACAACTTCTTTGTCATTCTAATCAAACCAAGAGAATCGCGATTTAAGAAGCTTGATTTTGATACATAAAGTAGTGGAGAATCACTAGGAAGTTGGATAAATCTCATAGGAGTTAGGATGAAGAAGCTATCCCACTTTTAAATCAGGTGATCCCAGTTTTTGTGTTTGGGAATATGACAACTTCTTTGTCATTCCAATCTAACCAGGATGAATCACGATGTAAGAAGATTGATTTTGATAGATAAAGTAGTGGAGAATCACCAGGAAGTTGAATAAATCTCAGAAGAGTTAAGATGAAGAAGCTATCCCACTTTCAAATCAGGTGATCCTTGTTTTCCTGTTTGGGAATATGACAACTTATTTGTCATTTTAATCAAAACATGATGAATCGCGATGTAAGAAGCTTAATTTGATACATAAAGTAGTGGAGATTCACTAGGAAGTTGAATAAATCTATAGGAGTTAGGATGAAAAAGCTATTCTCACTTTTAAATCAGTGATCCCAGGTTTTGTGTTTGAGAATATGACAACTTCTTTGTCATTCTAATCAAACCAAGAGAATCGTGATGTAATATGCTTGATTTTGATACATAAAGTAGTGGAGAATCACCAGGAAGTCGAATAAATCTCATAGGAGTTAGGATGAAGAAGCAATCCCACTTTCAAATCAGGTGATCCCAGTTTTCCTGTTTGGGAATATGACAACTTCTTTGTCATTCTATTAAACCAGGATGAATCGCGATGTATGAAGATTGATATTATTACATAAAGTAGTGGATAATCACCAAGAAGTTGAATAAATCTCAGAGGAGTTAGGATGAAGAAGCTATCCCACTTTCAAATCAGGTGATCTTTGTTTTCCTGTTTGGGAATATGACAACTTATTTGTCATTTTAATGAAACCAGGATGAAACTAGGAAGTTGAATAAATCTCATAGGAATTCGGATGAAGAAGCTATCCCACTTTCAAATCAGGTGATCCCAGTTTTCCTGTTTGGGAATATGACAACTTCTTTGTCATTCTAATCAAACCAAGAGAATCGCGATGTAAGAAGCTTGATTTTGATACATAAAGTAGTGGAGAATCACCAGGAAGTCGAAGAAATCTCATAGGAGTTAGGATGAAGAAGCTATCCCAATTTCAAATCATGTGATCCCAGTTTTCCTGTTTGGGAATATGACAACTTCTTTGTCATTCTAACAAACCAGGATGAATCGCGATGGAAGAAGTTTGATTTTGATACATAAAGTAGTGGAGAATCACCAGGAAGTCAAATAAATCTCATAGTAGTTAGGATGAAGAAGCTATCCCACTTTCAAATCAGGTGATCCTAGTTTTCCTGTTTGAGAATATGACAATTTCTCTGTCATTCTAACAAACCAGGATGAATCGCGATGTAAGAAGCTTGATTTTGATACATAAAGTAGTGGAGAATCACCAGGAAGTTTAATAAATCTCATAGGATTTAGGATGAAGAACCTATCCCAATTTCAAATCATGTGATACCAGTTTTCCTGTTTGAGAATATGACAACTTCTTTGTCATTCTAAACAAACCAGGATGAATCGCGATGTAAGAAGTTTGATTTTGATACATAACGTACTGGAGAATCACTAGAAAGTTGAATAAATCTCCTAGGATTTAGGATGAAGCACCTATCCCACTTTCAAATCAAGTGATCCTTGTTTTCTTGTTTGGGAATATGACAACTTATTTGTGATTCTAATCAAACCAGGATGAATCGCGATGTAAGAAGCTTGATGTTGATACATAAAAGTAGTAGAATAACTAGGAAGTTAAATAAATCTCATAGGAGTTAGGATGAATAAGCTATCCCACTTTCAAATCAGGTGATCCCAACTTTTGTGTTTGGGAATATGACAACTTCTTTGACATTCTAATCAAACCAAGAAAATCACGATGTAAGAAGCTTTATTTTGATACTAAAGTAGTGGAGAATCACTAGGAAATTGAATAAATCTCATAGGAATTAGGATGAAGAAGCTAACCCACTTTCAAATCAGGTGATCCCAGTTTTGTTTGGGAATATGACAACTTCTTTGTCATTCTAAACAAACCAGGATGAATCGCGATGTAAAAGAAGATTGATATTGATACATAAAGTAGTGGATAATCACCGGAAGCTGAATAAATCTCAGAGGAGTTAGGATGAAGAAGCTATCCCACTTTCAAAACCAGGTCATCCTTGTTTTCCTGTTTGGGAATATGACAACTTATTTGTCATTTTAATGAAACCAGGATGAATTGCGATGTAAGAATTTTGATTTTGATACATAAATTATTGGATATTCACTAGGAAGTTGAATAAATTCATAGGAATTCGGATGAAGAAGCTATCCCACTTTCAAATCAGGTGATCCCAGTTTTGTGTTTGGGAATATTGACAACTTCTTTGTCATTCTAAATCAAACTAAGAGAATCGTGATGTAAGAAGCTTGATTTTGATACATAACGTAGTGGAGAATCACCAGGAAGTTGAATAAATCTCATAT
>NW_022610286.1:80000-86368 GCF_000309985.2 Brassica rapa | reverse complement strand
CTTGATTCAGCCTGTTTTGATGAGAACCAATTTCTGTATGTTTGGTTAACCTGTCAGGATCAGTTTGTTCAAGGTCTTGTTCTCTTCAGTCTTGGTTGGTTTATGATTTAATCAGTCTCATAGAACCAGTAGACGAACTGATAAGAATTATGGGAATTAAACCGAACTGATTTGATCTTGTTTAGAACTGAATTGAGCTGAGTATTTCTGATCTGATCTGAGCCGAGCTGTCTATGGTCTGAAATTGTCTTGAACTGATGTCGTCTGAGTATAACCGAGTTAAGCTGTTGGGAACTGATTAGAACCGGAGTTAGCTGAGCATGAACTAAGCTGATATGAACCGAGTTAAATTGTTAAAGCTTGAACCGAGCTGAACATGGTATCAATCTGTCTTGAACCGAACTGATATGAGAGAACTGAACTGAAATGTTATGAACTGAGTTGAGTTTCTTCTTGAACCAGACTAGTGAACCTTATGTTCCAACTGTTATGTTTTTATTCAGATGGCCAAGGAGAGTATTCGGATCAGCCAGATCCTTGTGATGGTTCTGAACCGAGAGTGATCCAGAAGTGAAGTGTGATTAGCTTGAGCTCGAGTCTAGTCTTCCTTAGCCAATCTCATGGATTTAAAGGTGAGTCTAGATAGATGATGAATGAATTATGAATGAGTACGCATGATTACATATTGAATATGGTTGATTAATTAAGAATTAATCATGAATTAATTAAGGGATAATCATTGATTAATTATGGATTAATTAAGGAGTAATTATGGTTGATTGATTAAGTATTATCCCTTGATCTATATTTATATATGAAGTATTTATCTAGTTTAAATACTTAAGAATTAATAAGAATAATTCTTTGAGGTTATCCCGAGCCTTAGTACTTGTTCTCAAGTACTAATCTATAAGTATTCTATTAATAAGTGTGAATCATGTGAAGTCTTATTGTATACTCACTCTCCCGAAAGTCCCGCATTACCGTGAATTGGTCCTGCGATATGGATCAAGGTCATGAAGACACGATGATGGGGTCGCACCCTGGAGGCCGTGTAACTGCATGCAGCGTTGGATGTTCTATCTTGGAATATCTGATGGAGATGATGGTTATATTTATTCCCCGTTAGGCTCGGTTAGCCTTGGTGGTTTTCCGGGTTTAGCATTATATATATATTAAGAGTATGAGTGATTGGCGGGTATCGTGGAGGTGATGTTTAAGATAGATTCACATGGATGGATTGAGAGCCTTATAATTATATTAATTATGAAATAATTCCACTGCATTCCATTCAAATGGTGTCGCTTGCTCGGGATACTATTGATATGTGTTTGGGTGTGGGATTAGACTCACTGAGTAAACTAGTTACTCATGACTCATTTGATATGCAGGTAACCAGTAGGTGGGAGACCTTTACTCTAGGACGGGAAGGAACGGCATTAGCCAGCGGTAGTTTTATTATCCTTGCAGTCGTTTTGATATACTTTATGTATAAGGTTTGTTGACCGAAAACCTCGAGGTTAATCTATAAGATTTTGTAAGATTCTTTTAAATGAATAAGTATATAGTGTATAAAGAATGTTTTTAAAGTACGGGTTCCAAATGATATTAGTCCTTGTCCGGACGAACCAACTATTGGGTATTACTCTTAAGGTTGTAAAGCCTCGGGTTGTACCTAATAGGATATGTACTTAGGCGGTTGGCCTAAGGTACCTGGATTTATTTCGGGAACTTCGGGTTAGTCGTTTATGTACACATTGTGGCTTCTCGGTTTGGTTTCAGTTACGAGTGATCGGCTGTGCATGTTCTTGTTTGATTGTTGCACGGCTGGTCGAGTCAACTTATACTTAGACCAGATCGGGGGTGTCACAAAGGTGGTATCAGAGCATGGTTATACGATGCTTGAATGGGACTTGTTTCAAACGTTTTTCGAGTCAAAATGAGTCGCAAGGATAATTAGGATGTGCTGGCTGGTTCCTTCATCTTAGGATAGATAGTCATGGGTAGTTACCTTACTGTTATCTTTCATACGAGATGCATCAAGACAAGCTCGACGGAGTGGAGTGTACTTACCAATTTTGATCCTGTCAAGATCGAGATTCCTACAGTCATGATTGAGCTTTCTACCGTCATGATTCGGTTTGTTATCGTCATGTTTTGGTTCAATCCGGTCATGCTTCAATCCATTATCATCATGCTCGGGTGAGCTAACGACGTGCTCGGGTTTGCTACCATCATGCTCGGAGTTGGTATCATCATGCTTTCCTGCGGTTCCTACAATTTCTAGTGTGGATATCGATATTCAAAGATATATGAGACAGAGTTGACACATCAATTACATCTTCGGCCCGTGTTTTATTGAAGTCAAAGTTGACGTTGTTGGTGATGATCCGGTTCAGAATATCCGACTTCATATGACTTATTCTTTCGGCTGCTCATTTCAATCCAGCTTATGCCCAAACGTACCAGAACCAGAGACGTACAAGCCTGATTGATTCAGCACTTGTTTCAAGCTTAACGTTGGTGGCGGAGATAGTTCAGCAGTAGTACAAGACGATGGACGCACCAGCACCATTCCTTGCAACAAGACATCTTGAAGTTTGTGAACAAGATAAAGAAGTTGGGACAACACCGACAAGTACTAAACCATTCGATGTAGATTTTGTATAGAGGAAGATTTCGAATGCAACACTAGGAGCAGAACAACTAACGTGGCCCATTGTTCAGAAGATTGCAAGAAGGATATGGAACCATACATCATCAAGAATGATACAGTAAGTTGGTGATTAAGCGTCAAGCATCATTTGGGAAATGTTAGTCCAAGTTAGGCGGATTTCTTTCAAGAGTTCAAGATGGAGTGTTTTCTACCCAAAACATGGGACCGATATGGAGTTCGCACAGTGAGATGTTTCCGCCAAGATTTCGAAGTCAAGTTAATCTGATTCATCCATTATGGTTTGGAGGATGAGCTAAAGATCATGAAGATGTACTATTGTGACTTAGCCATTAATCTCAGAGTAACCCAAACTATAAAGCTTAAGAGCTATGAGGAGTTGGTGGAGGATCACATGAATTCTATAGAAGCCGTTTTTACTGAAGAAGTTTACCAAGTCATGCAGATTATTTAACTATCAACCTATTCAGATAGAAGGTCAGTTTCAAGTAATGAATCAAGAAAGTCGATGGAGATAATTTTTGTTGGACGTTTCATCAGATCAAGACCGAGGACCCTGAGTTGTTTTGGTTTTGGCTAGCAAGGAGAGTAAGGTGATGATTGTTCAAGTATATAAAATCCTCGATCGCTTACGTCATTCGCGCTTCGGTGGTGCCAGTAATGAGTACAGAGGTTATCCTACCATGGCCCATGAAGTTACCCGATCTTTTTACCTATACCTAGGGTACCGCTTGTTAAACTTGTTCGCTTTCCTTACCATTAGTCACTAACTAAGTGTTTGGCTATTTGGGTAGAGCCTACACTTTATAGTTGCCTGGACCGTCAAAACCTCTGAAAAGGTCCAATCACAGGTTTGCTTCTTATCCCATTGCGTGTTGTGTGCATTTTAAAAATTTATGAATGATTAAATAAATAGTGAAATTTTCTGCCCATATCGTATTTGATGCGGGAACAACACATAGATGTAGTTCTCGGGTAGTGTCATTGTTTTAGGAAAGGATTCACTTTAGTGAATTCGGGTACACTGTTCTTATTCGTGGAAGTACTGGCTGCCATTTAGAGTTATGGTATGCCTTCGTATCCCATCCCCATTCCTTAGTACTTCCATTAGAGCGGTTTGTTTCTATCTAGAGTGAGATTGGGCTCAATTATGTTGTGGAGGAGACGGAAGTCTTTGAGAGAAGACCAGTTACCGCTGGCCTGCAGTCGTATTCTACTAAGTGTTGGAGCCTCGCTCATATCAGTCTGGAGAGAATAGATAACCTTCAAGATTGCAAGTAGAAAATCAAGATGGCTTATTCATTCGTATTTGAGGAACTCAGTTGAAGGATGATAATCTAAGGAATTCATAGAAGGAACTGGGTGAAGAGAATTTCGAAGAATAGTATGAGGACTGTGTCATGTACAAGTTCATAAAGTGGAGATGTGGGAGAAGGAACCCAAATTCAAGCAGATGTGAAGTAAATTCCAAGGAAGATTGAAGAGTGCAACGAAAAAGGTATAACCATAAGGCATATGGGAATGCTCAAGTTGTTAAGAGATCAGAAGATGTATTAACAGAGAAAGTATAAAGTCATCATACAAGATTAATTCGTTGGTAAATCAAGTTTGGTATAGGCGGACTTGTTGATTCCTCAGTTACGAGACAGAAGAAGGAAATCATAAAGTAATAGAACAAGACTTGGATATGCGAAACTTCAGTGAGATTCAGTCGTTCAGAAGTTTTTAATGAGTATCTCAGATAGATAAGAAGGGTATGGAATACTGTAAGGGAAATCATTCCTGGAATAAGTGTGTGTGTGTGTATTTGAGAGTGGCACCTTTGGTCTGAATCATGTTAGCGTGATTGATCGTGCATGTTCTTGTTTGATTGCTGCACGGTTAATCAAGTTGACATTGACCAGACTGAAGATGTTACCTTCACGTATGGCACATCACCTGACGTTCCATATTTCCATGTTATTGAACTGGAGGAAAGCACATAGAAAGGTTTCAGAAGTAATGGTATTCAGAGATTCAACGATGTCAAAAGAAGTATGTAGACCGCAGTATATGAAAGTTATGTGCGATGAAGAATTGGTTATCGTGAAAGTGTTTGCTCAGAAAAGAAAGAATTGTTTTAGAAAAGTTGGGGAAATCCACAAATCTGTTATTTGGTATGTACCGAGTTGTTCAGAGTTGAAATGGTTATCTGTTGCCCGGAACTTCTTTTAGTTATGCTATTGGTGAGCCAATTTTGCGTAATCTTATATCAGACCCAATATGATAGAACTGCTGAGACCAGAAAAGTTTTAACCCTATTTAGCCTATCCTAAAGGTCCTTTGCGGATAGGTGAGCACCATATCAGAAGATTGGAGAAAAGGAAAAATTTGTAAAAGTTCAAGTATTTGGGGAACCATCAGTTGTTTTGACACGGGCAGATGAGGATAAGTTCAGAGTTGGTTATCTTAAACTTCTTGCAGAGACTCCAGTGTTCAGTAAAAGTTTGTACAGATATTTTTGAGAATTCTATTTTTTGAGAATTCGGGACGAATTCTTTTAAGGGGGGAAGAATGTAATAACCCTCACGAGCCAGTTAATTTTTGGTCAAGAAAAACTCCGCTCGACCAGTTTGGAGTTGGTCGATCAGATTTAAAAATAAAGTCGACCCGGTGAATTAATACCTCGACGGGATTGTCTTGTGGTCGAAAGGCCTCTCATTGATAGTTCTGGTAGAGTGTTAATAATGTTGGTCGAATTTTATTTAAGCTAGGCAAGCTTAGTTGAAAGCAAGACGAGATTCGAAGGATGAGAAATTTTAGTGGAAAACTGTCCGATATTGTCGTTAAGTTTCTTAACTAAATTCCGACCAGTCTAATACTTTCACCAGCTATTCTTATTGCTTTCTCAGTAAATCAGTCACATGAGCTGCACCTACCTGCTTGCTTGCTTCACTAAAGTCACATGAAAGTCACAAGCTGGTTGCTTGTTTATTAAAAACAAAATAATATTTCTTCAAAGGAGGGAAAGGACAGCAACTTGCTTTGGTTTAAGTAAACCCTCACCTGAAGCAACTTCTTATGTTATAAAACACCATCTTCTCTCCTCTGGACGTTCATAACCTGCAAGAAAAACCAGAGAAAAATTCAGAGAGAAAGAGAGAAAGAAGAGAGAAAAATTTGTGAGAAAAACTAGTTGAAAAATTCAGAAAAAATTCAGAGAAGAGAATTGAGCATGGACAAACCTTTCTCACCATCCTGTGACTTTATCCAGTGTGTTCTGGTGTGGTTAAGAGCTGAAGGTTTGGTGTCCAAGAGTTTAGAATTACCCATATTCTTCAGCCTTTGATTTTGATCGGTAAGATGGTTGTGGATCAGTTTCTGTGAGAAGTTTTGTTGGTTTGCCTACACTGGAGATAAATTCAGAATAAATCCAACCATGGATTCTTGTGGTGTTTATCAGGTTAATTCGTGGTTAGCTTGAAGAGAGACAACCAGTCAAGTTTAATTAGTTGAGTAAAACCGGTAAGCTTCAGCTTCTTGATACAGCCATGTTTTGATGAGAACCAATTTCTGTATGTTGGTTAACCTGTCAGGATCAGTTGTCTAAGGTCTTGTTCTCTTCAGTCTTGGTTGGTTTATGATTTAATCAGTCTCATAGAACCAGTAGACGAACTGATAAGAATTATGGGAATTAAACCGAACTGATTTTATC
>NW_022610286.1:65000-72500 GCF_000309985.2 Brassica rapa | reverse complement strand
GTGTGCTAACGGACAGGCACGGACGTCCTGTGTGTGCTAACGGACAGGCACGGACGTCCTGTGTGTGCTGACGGACGTCCTGTGTGTACTGAACAGACAGCCCACGTGGTCCAAAATCACCCGAACAGTCCACAGGAAGGGCCAGCCACGGACGTCCTGTGTGTACTGACGGACACACGGACACACACAGACAGCCACGGACGTCCTGCGTGTGCTGACGGACGTCCTGTGTGCGCTGGCAGACGGCCACGGACGTCCTGTGTGTACTGACGGACGTCCTGTGTGTACTGACGGACGGCCACGGACGTCCTGTGTGTACTGACGGACGGCCACGGACGTCCTTTGTGTGCTGACGGACGTCCTGTGTGTACTATCGGACGTCCTGTGTGTACTGACGGACACACGGACACACACGGACAGCCATGGACGTCCTGCGTGTGCTGACGGACGTCCCGTGTGTGCTGACGGACGGCCACGGACGTCCTGTGTGTACTGACGGACGTCCTGTGTGTGCTGACGGACGGCCACGGACGTCCTGTGTGTACTGGCGGACGGCCACGGACGTCCTTTGTGTGCTGACGGACGTCCTGTGTGTACTGACGGACGTCCTGTGTGTACTGACGGACACACGGACACACACGGACAGCCACGGACGTCCTGCGTGTGCTGACGGACGTCCTGTGTGTGCTGACGGACGGCCACAGACGTCCTGTGTGTACTGACGGACACACGGACACACACGGACAGCCACGGACGTCCTGCGTGTGCTGACGGACGTCCTGTGTGTGATGGCGGACACACACGGACGTCCTGTGTGTACTGAACAGACAGCCCACGTGGGCCAAAATCACCCACGGACAGCCAAAATCACCCGAGAAGCCAAAAATATGTCAACAAAGAGTTTAGGATGTCAAGTGTTGATCAAAAGTTGCTGTAGACATCCGTTTAGACCACGAAACTCCGACCTTTGTAGCATGCAAAAGACATGGTTAGAAGCAAAAGAAATTTATGAAAATTTACCAGAAAATAGCTTTAACCATCCTTATGAAGCATGCAAAAAATCAGATTCAAATTCGAAGTATTTTTTTTTTTTTACATTAAAAATACTCCTCGGAACACAACCAATGTCTACTGGTGACAAACTGAAAAAAAGCGTTTTGTATATATAAGGGGTAGGCACTCTCTTGAGCCTCCTACCCCCCAGTACCCGAACTGTTCGGGTACGTAGTGTTGGACTGTTCGGTCCAACACTATCGAGGGCTGGGTTGAGGTCGGTGGCCGGATTGTCCCCGGTGAATTTTCCGGGAACTTTTCCAGCGAATTTTCCGGTGGACCGTTTTGCCCCTAACTTCAAATTTTCGTGCTTGCATGGTCTTGGCTTGGTTTCATCCGTCTTCCAGTTGCTTTTTTATTACATCTCAAGAGTGGTTGGAAAGATTGATGTTAGCGGGGCAAATGAACATTCGGCGTATGAGTGGTGATTGGATAGCTAGTGTTTGTAGGCTCTGTGCTCGCGCACCCAACTACAGACCAACTATCCTCCTCAGTTTCTTCACTAGCATAGTTTTATGCTTGTTGAACTGATCCGGGGCCTGTGTTGCGTACCTATCTGGAAGGAATTGTTAAGCTTTTGCTTAAAATGTTGTTTCCGGCATCTCCTTCAGTGGGGAAGTCGTGAACACATAAGCCGGCACTTGTGATCCTTGCATCTTTGCATAGTTTATGCATTGTTCGCAAAGGTGAATAAGCTGTTTGCTGAGATCTCGGTTGCGGAAATATTATGGCGGTGACTCGAAGAAATTCTGTCCCGCTAAGCACGTTTGTCTCCGGACAAAAGATGACGGTCAAGTCTGCGTCTGTTCCCACTTTCCATGTGTTTGCGGGAATATGACGTGGTCTTGTCCTGATTTATGAATGCTACCTGGTTGATCCAGCCAGTAGTCATGTCACGCCCCCAATCCTGGAAAGGATTGTCGGGACGGCCATGGTTCGAGGAAACGTACAAGCCAGTCTTAGGACATCAAGGCAAGCATTCCATGGTCAAGAAAGAAGGTTAAGGACATAAGGAAACTTCGACTTAACCTTATAAGAGAAAAGAGACAGCTAAGACGAGTAAGACGGTAGCTGGACGAGATAGAGAAGTAGCTCGACCAGCTTAACGAAGCTAGGTTGAGTTTACTCCAGCTCAGCCACTACTAAGTCAGCTCCACTAGCTGGACTACTAGCTCACTCAGCTGAGGCAGCTGGGAGTCAGCTCATCTCAGCTAGACGGACTGTTCGGGTTTTAGGCCGATGGTCCGGGTCCGGGTCAGTGGCGGGCTGTGAGGTCCGGCCATGAGTCCATGGGCTGTTGGGTCTTTGGGCAAGGCCGTGGGCTAAGTCCAAGAGGCTTGGGGCGTGGGTTGGGCTTGTGACCGACCCCAAACCCAATCAGAAAGGGCGAAGGGATGCAAGTGGCCGAAAGGGGACAACCCTTGGCCGATGGTGCCCATTCGCTAGCAAGTCGTGCCTGTTCGTGGGGCAAGACTTACCCCCTCGTTTTCTATAAATATGGGGGCTCTCCTGTCGATTTCATTATCCAATTCCAGAGTAAAATACTCAGAGAAAAACGTAGAGAGAAAGAAAGAGAGAAAGAGAGAGTTCCGGCCAAGAAAAAGGGCCGGTCGTGGTGGTTTTGTATCTCCGGCAAGGAGAACGGTTTAGGAGAGAGGAGGCCGTGTGGTTATGAATACCCAAGGCATATATAAAGGTCTGGAGAAGGACTCCAAAGCCGTGGTTCAGTCAGATAGGGTCAGTGGGGTAACCACCGACTCATCGGCTAAGACCATCGGACAGTCCAAACCGGTCTAGCCATGGGCGTTTGGATTGTGTCCCATTCTTCTTATTCTTTTCATCCAATTCTTCTTCTACTCCTTCTGTACATTGGCGTGGCCTTGTGGATATGTTGGGATTGGTTATAACCGTGGTTCTGGTTGAGTAATGCGGTCGCGGTCCATAACCGTCGAGTTAGGCGCGCGCATGGTCTAAACTGGCCTCAGATGATCCGATTTGGATAGAGGCGGTTCTGTTCTGTTCTGGACGGTTGCAACCCTTACCTGAACAGTCACAATGGTTCATGACTTGTGTAGGTTAAGGCGTGGTCCTTTGGCCATAGGCCGGACACACGTACGGACCAGACAGTCCATAAGGACAGTTAGGTCGAACGGTTGGAACATCTGAATGGGTGCGAGTTGCCAAGGGTCATGAGTTGCCAAGAGGCACGTGTGTCCAAAGGGTACTAGTTCCCAAAGGGTGTGAGTTCCAAACGGTGCCATTGGTTCAAGGCTTAGGCCGAACCAAGTGGACAGTCCGCGGCTGCATAGTCGAACGGACGGACGGTTAGTTTAACCGGAGTGTTGTATCGCAAGGTCTGATTGGTTGCAAGTCAATCCGGTTTGGTCTTGGGACTTACTCTGTGGTATGGATCCAGGCTTTCGGTCAGATCAGGTAAGAAGGTCCGTGAGCCTTTGGGCCGGACTTATAACTGGTCGATCGCACCTTGATCTTAACAAGACGGTTAGACGGGACTATGGATGATCCAGCTATGGTTGGATGGTTCTGGTCGCAAAGGCTAAGTGGGATATCTTACAATCAACTTTGGGTTGGTGAGTAGGATAGGCGCTATATGTCTTGTGGAGGGAGTAGACCTACATGAAGGCAATAGAAGACCGGTTCTATCAGTACATGCTAAGTGGATGATGGCTTATCAAGTCTAGTGGTCGGATCATGTTTCATGACGATGGTTCGATGGCCGAACACTAGTATGGATAGTCACGTTGCTGGAGTAAGAGTATTGATGTGATGCTTCTATATATCAACCTTGGTGTTGATAGCTTCGAGTTTGGCTAAGAGTCATGACGAAGCCTGTGGCTAGTACTATGTGTCGTAGACCATAAGTATTGAGCCTAAGTATGGTTGTTCAAGGAAAGCCGTGTAAGATCTGATCATGGTTGAGTATGGACGACCTGACCTCTGAATGATGGTTCAAGGTGTCAGAACTAATCTGATTAAGGAATGCATCGGTTGGTATGAACAAATCATATATGTTGTCTGGGTTAAGTCTCAAGGCCGGTCAGGCCAGATGATGACTCATCAGTTCCAAGTCATGTGAGGATGGTTGGTTGATTGCCTTAGGATATAATGAGCTTTGTCAGTCCAGAAGATGGACTTGGTACTATTTCCTATAAGGCAAAAGAATTTCGGATTGTGCATGAGCCGAGAAAGGCCAGATGCAAACCCTTATCCTTTCAAAGACTTCTCAAAGGTTACTTATGTCTGTGGGGATGGTTGGTTGAATGACTAAGTACCTAGAGGAGTTGTTTGATGCAGGAGTCACGACAAGGACCTTAAGTAAGATCATGGAGTGATCGTGGTCCAGCTGTCAAGCAAGAGCAATTCGAGTCAATGGAGGACCGATGAGCTAATAAGCTCCATAGATGTGGCAAAGGTATGATCTAGCATTTACTTATGTAGATCTAGATAGAATGGTTTAGGGGAATGAAAGCTCAGAATCGTATGACTTGGTTTGGGTTTAGGATTGACCTTTAAGCTAATTGGTAGTTGAGTAAACTGACCAAGGCTAAGGTGATTCGACCAGACAAGTGTTAGATTGGTTTTAGACCAGTGGTTAATTAGAAAATAATCCGCTGCGTATATGTTGAAAGGATCTAAGCTATTAATGACTAGGGAAGTCTTTAGCTAAAGTTTAAGTTAGCGCTCGCCTGTGGGCGATATTATAAATAAAGGGCAAAAATTAAGAGGTTCGGCCAGGAAGTGGACCGAGCGACGTGAGGTATCGACCGCGGCCTAGCGGCCGGGATCG
Organism: Brassica rapa; assembly: GCF_000309985.2. NCBI lineage: Eukaryota > Viridiplantae > Streptophyta > Magnoliopsida > Brassicales > Brassicaceae > Brassica > Brassica rapa. The sequence goes on along the minus strand of NW_022610286.1, from coordinate 67,639 downwards.
GGTCTTACAAGTTGGTATCAGCGCATGCTTGATCCTGTTTAGGACAACGCTCTAAGATGTTGAGTTCCAAACCGAAATTATTTCAAAAACTATGATGACTATGGAACCTTAGTTGGGGTGAGCCAAGAAAGAGTTGAGGTAAGCTAGGGTATCATTGTGAATGTGGGAGTTCTAAGATGAGCTGGCTTAGCCAAGATACGTTCTCCAAGGGCAAGATCCTAAAAACAGAAAGGTTGGTCGATCTAGTTATTTAGAAGTAATAGACGGGTTGGAAGCAATGCAAAACTTGTTTATGGATTACCTGGACAAGGGAAGTAACATGGACCAGAGAGTGGCTTAGGTTGACATAAACGTGCAGCACTCTACTGAAGTTAAGTGTTATCCCTTGATGGCCATTCATAATAAGTAAAGCATATGCAATGTTAAATCTGACTCAAAGGAGACACTACATGACCAGTACACGAGTGGATTTGTGATCAGATGGATCAGCTAGGACTCGGTTTAGGTCAAGGTAGGTTTCCTTAGATCTAGTTGGATGGAATGAATCAATTCCAATCTGAATCCATCCAAGGAAAGAATGAGGAAACTCAGAGTGTTCATTCCAATCATTGGAAGAACATGATGTTAAGTATCTTAGTATGATGGGGATTGAGGTATATTATAATTGCCGTTGTGAATGGTGTGAGGATTCGCAATAGTAAGATGCATTGGAGAATGGTATGGGACGTTTTCCAAATGTGTGATTAAACCGAAATCCTACTCATCTAGGTACCCACTGGAAGTGGAACGGGTGGCTTTGTTGGAGTCTAACTTGGGTGAAGAAGCTAAGCTTAAGGCTAAGCCACAGTCTGGCCCATCGGGCAAGACTAATGATAAAAAGAGAAAATGGGACCGGGTGGACGGAGGCAAGACCTCTGGTGGCCGACCTTCGTGTTCCAAATATGGACATAACCATCCTGGTGAGTGCTGGAAGGCCAAGGGGGCTTGTGTTCGTTGTGGCAGCATGGGCCATGGGGTTCAGAACTGTCCTCGACCGAACCAGTCTGGTAGAAGCGGCCAGATGACCTGTTTCCATTGTGGCCAGCAAGGACATTTCCAATCGGATTGTTCCAAGCTGCAAGGAAGTCAGGGGAAAGGCCGCGGAGATTCAGGAAAGGCGTCCCAAGGCAAACCAACCACAACACCGAGGGTGTATGGACTGTCACGAGACGACGGAGCTTCCGGATCTTTTGATTCGATCTCTGGCAATCTCTAAATTTATCTTTTTACATTCAAGTAGTAATGCTTGGTCTGGAACCTAGAATGTGGTCTAGGGGATTCTGATGGGGGTCTCTGATAGGAACCCTCATGATTGGTGGTGTAAAAACCCACGTACTTTCTGACGCAGGGGCTACGCATAGGTTTTGTGAGTCCGGGACTGGTCAGAAAGGGTCTGTTCTGTCTGTACGCTGGTGATAATTTTGGGATAGTGAGGGCAGCCGGTGGGCAAGCCAGGAACTCACTAGATCTCATGTCAAATACCCAGTGCAGATCTAGGGAAAGGTCTTCCCTGTGAATCTGGTCTGTGTCCACCTAAAGAATCACGAGATGATCCTAGGTATGGACTGGTTGGGAAAGTATCGGGCCACTCTCGATTGCCATAAAGGTCGTGTGCAATTGGAAACTGGGCTTCATCCGATCCAGTACCAATGTCTGTGTCCAGCTCAAAAGAAAGTAGTGGTTTCATCAGTTCGAGTGATTCGGATGCTGGAACAGGGTTGTCAGTACTTTTTGGCTACAATTACAACTACAGAGCCTGATAGTTATGTCTGTCTGAAAGACCTTTATGAGGATTCGTTGGTGTCTGAGTTCCCAGATGTGTTCTGTTCGCTACAGGGTGTCCCCCCTGATAGGTCGGATCCATTTATGATTGAACTGGAACCAGGGACAGCTCCGCTATCCTAGAATCCGTTTCTGTCGGCTCCGGCCGAGATGGCAGGACCGAATTTGACCATGCCCAAGAGAGGACCATGGTCGCAGTACAACCAAGTCGGAGTTTGACCTACGGTTGAGAATGATCAAGTCCAGTAATGGACGAGGATCAGGCCACGACCTATTCGGAGATGGACCTATGGTCGGGGTGAAACGGTCGAGTCCCTGAGTGGACCAGGACCGGAGTACGATCACGTCTGTAAAGGGACCAGGATTGAATTATGACAAAGTCCAATGAAGGACAGAAGTCAAGTCTGAGGCGTTTTTAGTCTGGAGGGACTAAGATCGCAATGTGGCCAAGCCTGAAAAGGTTGAGGCCGGTTAAGGGGATGATCCATTACGTTGTGGCTGAGGTCATGAACCTTATTGTCCACGACGGACAAAAGAACCATAACAATCTGTTAGGACCTGTTGTAGGACGAGCAGCCTAAAGATTGGAACAAGTTCGTGAGGACTTGACTAGTACATCGAAGTGGTCATTTGGTGATTTTGAATCAAGCTTGTTCTATTCTCTGATCAAGACTAGAATAAGTTTGGTTGGAATATTTTGTCTTGGGACAAGGTCTAATCTTCACCGGATTCGAGGACGAATCCATTACAAGTGGAGGAGACTTGTCACGCCCCCAATCCTGGAAAGGATTGTCGGGACGGCCATGGTTCGAGGAAAC
>NW_022610286.1:47500-52500 GCF_000309985.2 Brassica rapa | reverse complement strand
TCTGAAAGGAAACATCAAAAATATGTCAACAAAGAATTTAGGATGTCAAGTGTTGATCAAAAGTTGCTGTAGACATCCGTTTAGACCACGAAACTTCGACCTTTGTAGCATGCAAAAGACATGGTTAGAAGCAAAAGAAATTTATGAAAATTTACCAGAAAATATCTTTAACCATCCTTATGAAGCATGCAAAAAATCAGATTCAAATTCGAAGTATTGTTTTTTTTTACATTAAAAATACTCCCCGGAACACAACCAATGTCTACTGGTGACAGACTGAAAAAAAGCATTTTGTATATATAAGGGGTAGGCACTCTCTTGAGCCTCCTACCCCCCAGTACCCGAACGGTTCGGGTACGTAGTGTTGGACTGTTCGGTCCAACACTATCGAGGGCTGGGTTGAGGTCGATGGCCGGATTGTCCCCGGTGAATTTTTCGGGAACTTTTCCGGCAAATTTTCCGGTGGACCGTTTTGCCCCTAACTTCAAATTTTTGCGCTTGCATGGTCTTGGCCTGGTTTCATCCGTCTTCCAGTTGCTTTTTTTATTACATCTCAAGAGTGGTTGGAAAGATTGATGTTAGCGGGGCAAATGAACATTCGGCGTATGAGTTAATGAGATCCTAGGACTCTTCTCTGGATGGTTTTGGATAGATCCTTGCACAAACGAATCAAAGACTCAAGTTTATCAAGGTTGTGGAACGAATGGTGACACAAAAGGCTGCGGAGAGGCTTCTTGATACTCCTAGGCTTAGATCGGATATGACACACCTTTCTAAAGCCCTTGGGCGTTGGATATTACACACCAACAGACTGGATACTACACACCAGACACTCTCTTAACTCGTGAAAGCAAGGGAGAAGAAAACACAAAGGTTTAAGTGAAAGAAAACTTGATAGATGCTAGGGTTGCCGTCACACACATATATATAGTGAAAGGCTTGGAACAGGCTCCAAGCATTTCGAAATTAAAGGAACAGGCTCCTCTAATTAATGTAGAAACAAAGACATAACTTAGATAGAGTTTTCGAAAATAAAAGACATAAGTACTTTGAAATAAAAGATAACATAAGGTTATTCATGAGGGTTGGTCCGAGAGTATCAACTAGGTGATATGATAGCAAGACTATGGCCTCGTTAAAAACCTATCATTGCAAAACCCAATGGGACAAAAACAATGATAGGAAAAGAGCACACATAGCTTGCTAGCCTAGATGATACTCAGCTTGATGGTAAGATTGCTTGAATGGTGATAAGTGTATCTTGAAGTATCAAGCTTCCTCCAAGACATTCTTCTTGCTCCAAGGACTTTCTGATTAGTCCTCCAATAGCTTCTTTGAGTTTCCTAGCTCTGGCTCGAGTTATGGGACCTTTAGGAATGGTTAAGACCTCTTCTTCTTCAGCTGGTTCATCTCTAAACTCTCCATCTCTATCTCCATTAGCTGGCTGGTTCATGATCATATCATCCCCTCACTCTTGAAAAGGATTTGACCTCAAATCAGGTTCATCTGCAATAAAAGGGATCAAGTCAGTAACATTGAAGCTATTACTCACATCATACTTACCTTGGAGATCAATCTTGTAGGCATTGTTGCTGATCTTCTTTGTGATCTCAAAAGGTCCATCAATTCTTGGCATAAGCTTTGACTTCCTCTCATTAGGAAACCTCTCTTTTCTCAAATGAACCCAAACTTTGTCACCCTCCTTAAAGACCATCTCACGCCTTCCTTTGTTGGCATGCTTGACATACTGCTTAGTTTTCTCTTCAATGTTGAGCCTAGCTTGCTCGTGGAGTTGTTTCACCATCTCTGCCTTCTTTTTGCCATCCAAACTGACCCTTTCACACTCAGGTAAAGGGATTAAATCCAAAGGAGAGGTGGGGTTGAACCCGTAAACAATTTCAAAAGGTGAAAACTTAGAAGCAGAATGCACAGCATGATTATATGCAAATTCACAATGTGGCAGATAGTCTTCCCAAGATTTCAGATTCTTCAGTCTGTCCATCAGTTTGCGGATGACAAGTAGTGGAAAACAACAACTTAGTGCCTAGCTTAGACCAAAGAGTTTTCCAAAAATAACTAAGAAACTTAGTATCTCTATCAGAAACTATGGTCCTAGGCATGCCATGTAAACGCACAATCTCCTTAAAGAACAGATTAGCTACATGTAATGCATCATCAGTTTTGTGACATGCTATAAAATGTGCCATTTTTGAGAACCTGTCAACAACAACAAAGATAGAATCCTTCCCAGTCCTAGTTCTTGGCAATCCAACAATGAAATCCATAGATATGTCATTCCAAGGATGATATGGAATAGGGAGAATAGTGTACAAACCGTGAAACTGAACCTTAGACTTAGCTTGCTTGCAAGTTGCACATCTCTCACATAGTTTCTCCACATCACTTTTCATCCGGGGCCAAAAGAAATGATCCTGCAAAGTTTTAAGAGTCTTTGCAATACCAAAGTGACCCATGAGACTTCCTCCATGAGATTCCCTAACAAACAAATCTCTCAAAGAGCAATTAGGCACACACAGTCTATTATCATAAAAGAGGAATCCATCATGTCTAAAGTAATGTCCAGCAGCAAATTTCTCACAAGAGTTATAAGCTTCTTTAAAATCTGGATCAGATTCATACATATCTTTAATCTGCTCAAAACCTAACAACTTAGCATCAAGAGTGTTTAAGAGAACATACCTTCGAGATAGTGCATCAGCAACTATATTTTCTTTACCTTGTTTGTACTTGATGACATAAGGAAAGGTTTCTATGAATTCTACCCATCTTGCGTGTCTCTTGCTGAGCTTGTTCTGTCCTTTCAAGTACTTGAGGGACTCATGATCAGTGTGTATCACAAACTCCTTGGGCCACAAGTAGTGCTGCCAAGTCTGCAAAGCTCTCACCAAGGCATACAATTCCTTATCATAAGTTGCATAGTTGAGAGTGGCGCCTCCAAGCTTCTCACTGAAGTAAGCTATGGGTCTCTTTTCCTGCATCAAAACAGCACCCACTCCAATACCAGAAGCATCACATTCAATCTCAAAGGTTTTATTAAAATCTGGAAGTATAAGAAGAGGGGCGTGAGTAAGCTTCTCTTTAAGGCATTGGAAGGCAGTCTCTTGTGCTTCTCCCCACTTGAATCCGACTTCTTTCTTTATCACTTCAGTCAAGGGAGCTGCTATAGTGCTAAAGTCTTTAACAAACCGCCTGTAGAAACCAGCAAGCCCGTGGAAGCTCCTCACTTCACTTATAGTCTTAGGAATTGGCCATTCTTGAATTGCTCTCACCTTCTCCTGATCCACCTTTACTCCATCTGCACTCACAACAAAGCCTAGGAAGACCAAGTTATCCGTACAAAAAGTGCATTTCTTAAGGTTAGCAAACAGTTTTTCTTTTCTCAACACATCAAGAACAGACTTAAGATGATCTAGATGCTCTTCTAGGTTCTTACTGTAAACAAGGATATCATCAAAGTATACTATCACAAACAAGCCTATGAAAGATCTAAGCACATGGTTCATCAATCTCATAAAAGTGCTAGGAGCATTGGTTAATCCAAAAGGCATGACTAACCATTCATACAACCCATGCTTAGTCTTAAAGGTTGTTTTCCACTCATCTCCCTCTTTCATTCTTACTTGATGATATCCACTCTTCAAATCTATCTTAGAAAAGACACTAGAACCATGCAATTCATCAAGCATATCATGTAATCTAGGAATAGGGTGGCCATACTTCACTGTTATATTGTTGATTGCTCTACAATCAACACACATGCGCCAGCTCCCATCTTTCTTAGGCACAAGGAGCACAGGCACAGCACATGGGCTCATACTCTCATGGATATGGCCTTTCTCCATTAGTTCCTAAACCTGTCTTTGTAGCTCCTTGGTTTCCACCGGATTAGTCCTGTATGCTGGTCCGTTGGGAAGAGTAGCTCCTGGTACAAAATCAATCTGATGCTCAATCCCACGAATAGGTGGCAAACCAATGGGATTATCTTCTGGAAATACATCCTGGTATTCCTGTAAAAGAGCTGACATATCACTCGGATACACCGGTGTACAATCGGTTAGAGACAAAAGAGATTCTTTAAAAATAAATAAGAGAACCGATTGATGAGAATAAAGAGATCTTTTGATTTCACTAGCTTTAGCATAGAAGTTGTGTTGCTTATCTGGTTTGAGATCAAACTCTTTCTTTTTCTGAAGCTGAAGCTGATCTTCGTGTACTTCTTTAGGAGTTAGAGGCATCAAGACAGTTCGCTTGCCGTTGAACTCAAAAGAATGTTTGTTGGTGAAGCCATCATGGATGACACGCCTATCAAACTGCCAAGGCCTTCCCAGTAATATGTGGCTGGCTTCCATGGGTATCACATCACAGAGAATGTCATCTTCATACCTCCCAATGGACAAGGGTATAGAAACCTGAGTAGATACCCTCATCTCGCCTTCTTCATTAAGCCACTGCAGCCGGTAAGGTTTAGGATGCTTTTGAGTTTTCAAACCAAGCTTCTTCACCATTGTCTCGCTAGCAACATTAACACAGCTTCCACCGTCGATGATCAGGCTGCAGACTTTCCTTGCACCAGACAACGTGTGTAGAACAAGTTCTCTCTTTGTTCTTGCTCCTCAGTTTTGTTTTGCAAACTGAGAGTTCTTCTTGCAACCAAAAGTCTACCTTGAACTGGTTCTTCCTCATACTCAGCTTCTGATAGTTCTTGATCAGTCTTTAGTTTCTCATCTTCAGATTCAAACTCTCCATTCTCCAGAAGAATCATAACTCTCTTGTTAGTACACTCGTTAGCATAGTGCCCACGCCCTTGTCACTTAAAACACTTCACATCTCTTGCACGCGAGCTTGTAGCTTCCACTTTACCCTTATCTTTGTTGTAGATGCCACTAGACTTAGATTCTTCTTTTGGCTGTGGCTTGCTTTCCTTCTGATAGCTTGGTTTATCTTCCTTAGAGGTCTGGTATCTACTGGAACCATAGCTG
>NW_022610286.1:35000-40000 GCF_000309985.2 Brassica rapa | reverse complement strand
CCTCTGGGAAATTAGGGTTTTCCTAGTTTCCTTATTTAAACAGAAATCGACAGTGCGAATTTCGGTTCCCACAGTTTGGCGCTAGAAGGAGGGGGGGTTACGGATTACTCTTACTCATGGCCACAAAACTCTTGATCGAAACGATGTTTGGATATATGAAAGATAAACTCGCAGCACTGACTGCTCCTATGGCCAACGCTTACGCAAACGCCATAGTTTTCAACAAAATCGAAAACTTAGTCGCGACCTTCCGCCACAGGAAGAGCACTAAAACAAGCTCGCGATTTCTCCCTGTAAACAAGAAGGGAAACGATAAATCTTATCAAAACCCCGTAAAGAAATCTCGATGCGTAAGGGTTTTACCAAAACACGTTTTCCGAAAACATTTCGGAAGGATAAAACTTGTTCTCCCAAAAAAACCGCTGAAAAACCCCTATGTTAATCGCGGAAAAAGGAAACACAACAAAACGATTACACAGCTCGGTCGCTACGTAGCGACCGAGCACACACACTGCTCGGTCGCTACGTAGCGACCGAGCACACACGCTGCTCGGTCGCTACGTAGCGACCGAGCACACACGCTGCTCGGTCGCTACATAGCGACCGAGCACGCACGCTGCTCGGTCGCTACGTAGCGACCGAGCACACACACGGCTCGGTCGCTACGTAGCGACCGAGCACACACGCTGCTCGGTCGCAACGTAGCGACCGAGCACCCACGCTGCTCGGTCGCTACGTAGCGACCGAGCACACACGCTGCTCGGTCGCTACGTAGCGACCGAGAACGCACACGCTGCTCGGTCGCTACGTAGCGACCGAGCACGCACACTGCTTGGTCGCTACATTGCGACCGAGCACGCACGCTGCTCGGTCGCTACGTAGCGACCGAGCACACACACTGCTCGGTCGCTACGTAGTGACCGAGCTCAAGCCAACTCTTCACGCGCTACATAGCGACCTGTAAGGCCTAAGAATGGTCCTCCTTTGGGTTCTATTTTGAGTCCTCGTCGAAACACTTTTTGTTTCGTCTCAATCGGAGTTTCCGTTGAGATTTTACGACGAAAACAAGTAGGACTCTTCTCGGCTTGCTTCTACTCGCTACGTAGCGACCTGTCAGACTGTCAGTCGCTACGTAGCGACCTGTAAGGCCTCAGAAAGGTCCTCCTTTGGGTTCTCTTTTGAATCCTCATCGAAACACTTTTCGTTTCGTCGCAATCGAAGTTTCCGTTGAGATTTTACGACGAAAACAAGTAGGACTCTTCTCGGCTTGCTTCCACTCGCTACGTAGCGACCTGTCAGACTGTCAGTCGCTACGTAGCAACCTGTAAGGCCTCAGAAAGGTCCTCCTTTGGGTTCTCTTTTGAATCCTCGTCGAAACGCTTTTCGTTTCGTCTCAATCGGAGTTTCCGTTGAGATTTTACGACGAAAACAAGTAGGACTCTTCTCGGCTTGCTTCCACTTGCTACGTAGCGACCTGTCAGACTGTCAGTCGCTACGTAGCGACCTGTAAGGCCTCAGAAAGGTCCTCCTTTGGGTTCTCTTTTGAATCCTCGTCGAAACGCTTTTTTTTTCGTCTCAATCGGAGTTTCCGTTGAGATTTTACGACGAAAACAAGTAGGACGCTTCTCGGCTTGCTTCCACTCGCTACATAGCGACCTGTCAGACTGTCAGTCGCTACGTAGTGACCTGTAAGGCCTCAGAAAGGTCCTCCTTTGGGTTGTCTTTTGAATCCTCATCGAAACGCTTTTCATTTCGTCTCAATCGGAGCTTCCGTTGAGATTTTACGACGACAACAAGTAGGACGCTTCTCGGCTTGCTTCCAATCGCTACGTAGCGATCTGTCAGACTGTCAGTCGCTACGTAGCAACCTGTAAGTCCTCAAAGGGTTCCTCCTTTGCGTTCTCCTTTGAATCCTCTTCGAAATGCTTTTCGTTTCGTCTCAATCGGAGTTTCCGTTGAGATTTTAATTACGACGAAAACAAGTGGGACTCGTCTCGGCTCCTTTCCACTCGCTATAGCGACCGAGATGACATCCTCACTCGCTATAGCGACCTGTCAGGCCTCAAAGGGGTCCACCTTTTCGTTCTCCTTTGAATTCTCATCGAAACGCTTTTCGTTTCGTCTCAATCGGAGTTTCCGTTGAGATTTTACGACAAAAACAAGTAAACCTCATCTTAAACTCCTTGGCTTGTTTCTGCTCACGCTACCTCCATCTTTGCGTTCACTTTCGAATCTCGATCGAAACGTCTCTTGTTTCGCCTCGATTGAAGTTACCTTTGAGACTTTACGATATAAAAAAAAAACCGCAAAGACCTATTTTCTCGCATGGATTCAGATTAAACGTATAAAACGGCAATGATTAACTTAACACCTTAGCCGCCTTAACTATACGATTACGTTGAACCTTTTTACAAAAATCGACGTCTTATCTGAGGAGAAGATAACAGTCAAGTTCGGAAGATAAATGACAAGTTTCAAAGGATAAACACCAATATCGGAAATGGCGAACATACACGAGAATAGGAAACGAAAATAAGCACGCAAAACTGAGAAGGGACAAAACTGCATCTTCGAGAGAACTAAGGTATTTCCGACTTGAAATTTTTGAAATCAGACTTGGAATTTTCGTAAGAAATTACTTTGAGGCTGCCATAGAACTTTAAGGAACGTAAAACCTAGGCGGATAGTCTAGCGAACTAAGTTTTAAGCGATTTTTCCTGTCTCGATATAGTGTTCCATAATTGTTCATCCAGATCTTGCAAACCGATCTAAACTCTCTGAAAGTCGAGAAACGATCGCCACGCATATCAAGCTCGCTTCCTAAAGAGAGAAAAAGTTAGAGACATGAACGTCGTCTTAAAACCGATTCGTTTCTGGCAATTTTCTCGGAACCGACATATCCCAAGTCGTCAACGTGGAAACAACCAAATCACAGTCCAAGCGTCGTCTATAAATCGTCCCGAATTATCGATCATTCCAAACATCAGAAGAGGAAACGTACACAACCGTTCAAAGTATCGGTTCAACCGTTTTCTTTCGTAAAAAAAAAGGGGAGTAGGTACGTATACTATACTCGTATACTCCCAAACTTCAAAAAAACTTCTGCAAATCGTCAAGAATAGGCAAACGACAATCTTAATATTCGTCTAAAACGCTAGAAACATATCCAGACGGTGATGAACATAATCTCAAAAACTATACATCATTTCTTATCGCAATCATGCGTACGGAAAACTTGTACCAATATCAAACTGAAACTCGACGATTAGCCAAAGTATTGAGGCCTTTTCCGGTTTCAGAAAGCCAGTTTTGTTTTAAAATTTTCTACGAGAAATCTTCAATCACCAAAGCATTTCTTTCAGTTTCCGTTGTACTAAGTAAGTCACGGAAAAGCATCGAAAACATTTGCGACGAAGAAAACTCGAGAATATATGTAGCATCGTGCACATTAAAAGGAGCACTTTCCTCCCGATGGTTAGCTAGATCCACCTCTGGTTGACCAATTCGTTCAAGAAACGAATGTGTCATGATAATCCTCTCGAAAAACCTATGAAAAACGTTCCGCGACTAGATCGTATTGAAATAAACTTCGGTAATACTCCATGAGTAACTCCAAGCAACTTTCACCTAAGATCAAAATCACAGCGGGAACGTTTCTCGTAAAACCCGCAGAAACAATGCTACTTTGACATATGTGTACATATCACTGATTTACGACCTTTGTAAAATCGGTTATATGATATGTTAAATTATCGTATAGCCCACAGTCGGAAATCATATGATAAATTCTTCGTAACGAAACTAAGTCCTAACAACCAAACGGTTAACGGAAAATCTAAACTTTTCGAAAATTGATCAAGTTCAATACGCTCCACAATTCACTTTAAGCCCGCAACGTTTTCACCATAATACGCGGCATGCAAGGAAAAATTCGTAACACAGCTTCTAGAGCTATACGAAACATCCTAAAAAATGCACGAAATACATCTCGGAAGGCCAACACTTCACAAAGCACTATGAAGGAAAACGCTTGTTCCCGTGGACAAATTTACACGACACCTCAGTCATAATTCCTCGATCGCAAATAAAACTATTAGCATCCAAACATGAACAACAATTTTGGCTGCAAATATTCATAGCCAAACTAGAATGTTTTTCAAACGCATGGCTAAGACTAAACCCTTGCAACATCGCAAAATATCTTCAAGCCCGCGAACATTTCAAGCACGAAACGTGGCATAGGAAAGAATAACAAATCTTCAGCATCGCGAGATGTCGCAGACGCCTGAAGATTAGTTCTTCGACGAAAATTTCCTTCCTCGATAAAAATACCGTCATGGAAGACCAAACAGTCGTACGCACTAACATCTTCTCGAAAAATATTCTTCGCGAAGACTCGAAACGGTATTTTTTACCATTATGTTTGTTGCTGATCACAACAAACTCTCAACGTCCTAAACAGACATAGCCATCTCACGAAGATGACTCTCTTACATCCGACATAAGGATAATAGCGCTATAAAAGAAATCCGAAATTTTGGTTCAGCACTTCCGGTGTCCGGAGAGATGCTCGATTCGTATCAAACAAGTCGTATAAGCCGAGAACCTATCGCGGACTTTAAATCGATACGAATCAGGAAGAAATCGCAACAGGAAAAACGGTAGCCGGCCAGTCACCGCACAATCCTTAAACCGAAAGTAAACCTAGGTCTTGCCCTAAACCCAGCGCACTGGTCTCTAACATCTCTAGGCATAGTATCAAACACCCTGATACGAGATCCCAAAATTTGTTTCTTTGCCAACATTCGAACGTCTTCAGAAAATCCCGCAAGTATACACACAGCGGAAAACTCTCAAAACAGATTATGGATATGGCAATTCACACAGAGTTAGATTACGAGACGACAACTCGTAGTCTTCCCTCTACACCCATACAAATGCCATCGGCAGCAACACGCCTTATAACCGCTACATAAAAACTAGACCATAAAGGTCCTACT
>NW_022610286.1:7500-25000 GCF_000309985.2 Brassica rapa | reverse complement strand
GGGTCTACGCCCTACATAAGGCATATGGCGCCTATCCTACTCACCAACCCGAGGTTGATTGTAAGATATCCTACTTAGCCTTTGCGGCTAGAACCATCCAACCTTAGCCGGATTGTCCATAGTCCCGTCTAACCGTCTGATTAAGATCTAGGTGCGATCGGCCAGTTATAAGTCCGGCCCAAAGGCTCACGGACCTTCTTACCTGATCCGACCCAAAGCCTGGATCCATACCACAGAGTAAGGCCCAAGACCAAACCGGATTGCCTTGCAACCAATCAGACCTTGCGACACAACACTCCGGTTAAACTAACCGTCCGTCCGTTCGACTATGCAGCCGCGGACTGTCCACTTGGTTCGGCCTAAGCCTTGAACCAATGGCACCGTTTGGAACTCACACCCTTTGGGAACTAGTACCCTTTGGACACACGTGCCTCTTGGCAAGTCATGACCCTTGGCAACTCGCACCCATTCAGATGTTCCAACCGTTCGACCTAACCGTCCGTATGGACTGTCTGGTCCGTGCGTGTGTCCGGCCTATGGCCAAAGGACCACGCCTTAACCTACACAAGTCATGAACCATTGTGACTGTTCAGGGAAGGGTTGCAACAGTTCAGAACAGAACAGAACCGCCCCAATCCAATCGGATCACCTGAGGCCGGTTTAGACCATGCGCGCACCTAACTCGACGGTTATGGACCGCGACCGCATTACTCAACCAGAACCACGGTTATAACCAATCCCAACACATCAACAAGGCCATGCCAATGTACAGAAGGAGTAGAAGAAGAACTAGATGAAAAGAATAAGAAGAATAGGATACAATCCAAACGCCCATGGCTAGACCGGTTCGGACTGTCCGATGGTCTTAGCCGATGAGTGGGTGGTTACCCCACTGACCCTATATGACTGAACCACGGGGTTGGAGTCCTTCTCCAGACCTTTCTCTATGCCTTGGGTATCCATAACCACACGGCCTCCTCTCTCCTAAACCGTTCTCCTTGCCGGAGATACTAAACCACCACGACCGGCCCTTTTCCGGCCGATCTCTTGGCCGGGACTCACTCTCTCTCTCTCTACGTTTTTCTCTGAGTATTTTACTCTGGAAATGGATAATGAAATCGACAGGAGAGCCCCCATATTTATAGAAAACGAGGGGGTAAGTCTTGTCCCACGAACAGGCACGACTTGCTAGCGAATGGGCACCATCGGCCAAGGGTTGTGCCCTCTCGGCCACTTGCATCCCTTCGCCCTTTCTGATTGGGTTTGGGGTCGGTCATAAGCCCAACCCACGCCCCAAGCCTCCTGAACTTAGCCCACGGCCTTGTCCAAGGACCCAACAGCCCATGGCCTCATGGCCGGACCTCACAACCCGCCACTGACCCGGACCCGGACCATCGGCCTAAAACACGAACAGTCCGTCTAGCTGAGATGAGCTGACTCCCAGCTGCCTCAGCTGAGTGAGCTAGTAGTCCAGCCAGTGGAGCTGACTTAGTATTGGCTGAGCTGGAGTGAACTCAACCTAGCTTCGTTAAGCTGGTCGAGCTACTTCTCTATCTCGTCCAGCTACCGTCTTACTCGTCTTAGCCGTCTCTTTGCTCTTATAAGGTTAAGTCAAAGTTTCCTTATGTCCTTAACCTTCTTTCTTGACTATGGAACGCTTGCCTTGATGTCCTAAGACTGGCTGGTACGTTTCCTCGAACCATGGCTGTCCGGACAATCCTTTCCAGGATTGGGGGCGTGACAAGTCTCCCCCACTTGTAATGGATTCGTCCTCGAATCCGGTAATGATTATACCTTGTCCCAAGACAAAATATTCCAACCGAACTTATTCTAGTCTTGATCAGATAATAGAACAAGCTTGATTCAAAACCACCAAATGACCACTTCGATGTACCAGTCAAGTCCTCACGAACTTGTTCCAATCTTTAGGCTGCTCGTCCTACAACAAGTCCTAACAGATTGTTATGGTTCTTTTGTCCTTCATGGACAATAAGATTTATGACCTTAGCCACAACGTAATGGATCATCCCCTTAATCGGCCACAACCTTTTCAGGCTTGGCCACATTGCAATCTTAGTCCCTCCAGACTAAAAGCGCCTCAGACTTTACTTCTGTCCTTCAGTGGACTTTGTCATAATTCGATCCTGGTCCTTCCTTGGACTCGATCGTACTCTGGTCCTGGTCCACTCAGGGACTCGACCGTTTCACCCCGACCATAGGTCCATCTCCGAATAGGTCGTGGCCTGATCCTCGTCCTTTACTGGACTTGATCATTCTTAACCTTAGGTCAAACTCCGACTTGGTTGTACTGCGACCATGGTCCTCTCTCGGACATGGTCAATTTCGGCCCTGCCATCTCGGCCGGAGCCGACTTGGTGCAGCCCTGGAATGGCTGTCTCTCCCTGGATCACTTGAAGGGGGGCGTGGGTAGATGATAGAAGATGGCTATGGACTTCACCTGCGAGCTATGGACTGCTCAAAGGTTGTTTAGCTACTCCTGAGACACAGGATCACCCTGCTTAGTGTCTAGGATGGATCACAGAAGATTAACTCTCCCTTAGTGTGATATAGAACACGTCCACCTAGGTGAACAAAGAGACAAAGTCTCAAGAACAATCTGGTTTTGCACCAAAAAGGAATTTTATTGATAAAAGAATGGTTGAATGTTACATGGACGTGGTGCAACTGTTTAAAAGAGAAAAACATAAAACCCTAAGCCTAAACCAATGTGGTTTAGGAAAACCAAAACCAAATCCTAGTGCTAATTGATTTAAAACACCAAACCGACTCCCAATGGGTTTATAAAGCCCAAAACCTATTCCTAATGAGTTTACATAAATAATAAAACCAAATCAACTTAAAATAGACCATAATGGTCGTGCATAATCATATTGGGCTAATCATAAACCAAGCTGGCTTGTCCTTCCACTTTTTGGGCCGATAAAGGCCTTTTTCGAACATCTCTTTCTTGGGCTCGATCCATCTTGTTCCAGGTCCGACCAAGCTGCTCCTTATGCTCATTTGGATGATAAAGGTCCTCATCATGTTCCATTTCCTGCTCTGGTCCTCAATCTTCCATTTCCAACTCAATTCTCGTATATGTCGGTTTGACCAGTCCATTTCTCGATCAGACTGAATCTCCCATTCCATTTCCTGTCTAACCAGCTTCATCCTATCCATTTCCTTGTCAATCAGGGTTGTCACAGGTCGTCCATGATTGTTTAAAGTCAGTCCATGCTTTATAAAGGCCACATCAAGGCCCATAGCCTTTTCTCGGTCCAGTACCTCATGGATCAAGCCTTTTAGCTTTCCATAAAGCTCATCAGGTCGTGTCATGATCCATTTCCTAGCTCCTTCTTTCCTTGAATTCATGTTCTTTAGTTTGGAGCTGATCAGGGTCACACCATCCTCTCTCCCTTCAAAAGGATTTGTCCTCAAATCCGAGACTTGTAAGATGATAGAAACATGATCATCTCCTGGATCAAAAACCCAGGACTGCAATCCTTTTCCATGCTTCAGCGAGCTCTTGGAACCTTTCTCAATCATCTCTAAGCCCCTCACGTGCCTTAGTATGTAGCAAACAAAACTTTCCTTTCCATTTAACTCATAACCAGCTGCTGCTGCAAAAGCTTCTCTCCATTTACTCCATAAGCACGCCTCAACCATGGCTGTCTCATCTTGTGTTCTATGCTCTCCCGGATAGAATGAGAGCATTAGATCTCTAAAAACAAGCAGAAACCTTGCTGATTGATCTGGTGGCCGAACTAGCTCCTTGTGGATGCCTAGGAGAATATCTATGATTGCTCTCAATACACCTTGCCCAATGCTCATTATAACTTGGTTCTCAGGCTGCATAGGGTCTGGTGGTCGTGTGTAATGATCCCCATATTCATTCTCAAGTTTTGGCATATTTTTAACCACAACAAGTTTCTGTTTTGTTGATCTGAGCTGGTTCTGATCAGTTATGGGGCTGATCAAGGGCGTGTTACCTCCTGTTTCTCCTCTATTTTTACTGCAGATACTCAAGATCACACCATCCTCTCTCCCTTCAAAAAGATTTGACCTCAAATCTTGTTTTTCAGGAGTGAAGAAACCTTGCAGATCAAGCTTGTATGAAACTGTTTTCTGCACTAGATTGTTGTTACTTCTTATACTAACACTGAAGCTTCCTCCTGGTTCAAAAACAACTTGTTGCAGGCCCTTAACAACTCTCAGATGTTCCACTAAGCTGAGCTGAAGACATACCAAAGGTCTGATTAGTAACTCACAAGCTAAAGACTTAAAGTTATCACCTTGCTCAACAGTAGGAAGCACCAATTCAAGAGCTTTAGATGACCCTCCAGGAACTTTTTCTTCTTGTTTTATTTGATCAGGCACGTGGCCACACTCAGCTTCTGCAACTTCTGCCTCCTCCTCTAGTTTTAAACAAAGAGTTGTTGGTTCTGGTTCAGTTTTATGACTCTCCTCAATCTGTTTTCTTGGAGAAGCTAATATAGAGGCTTGCAGCTTTTCCTCCTCTTGTTTCAATGATAGAACAGGAACCACAGATCTTCTCTCAGCTGGTTTTAACGGCAATTCAGACCAATAGGCAGGCTGATCTAAAGTAGTAAGCTTTGTTGCTGCTTCTGGTTTTAGTTTTGGAAGTTTCCAATGCGAGACAAACCTCTTCTTCATCAAGGTCTTCATCTCCACCCATGAAATAATTTGAGGTTTTTTTTCAAATCTCCTAGTCTGAGAAACTCTCTGCCACCATGAGAATGCACTTCCACAGAGTCCATTGACTGCTAGACATACCTTTTTCTTTTCAGTGTAGTATAGGAGTCCAAAGAGAAACTCCATCTTCTTTTCCCAATCAAGGTATGCCTCTGTATCAATCTTCCCATAGAAGAATGGAATTGTAAGCTCTTCTTCATATCCAGACATAGAATACAGTTTGTTAACTGATAGATTTCGTGCTCCCTTGTTAGAACTTCAAACCCTAACCCTCAAGAGGCTCTGATACCACTTGGTGCAGCCCTGGAATGGCTGTCTCTCCCTGGATCACTTGAAGGGGGGCGTGGGTAGATGATAGAAGATGGCTATGGACTTCACCTGCGAGCTATGGACTGCTCAAAGGTTGTTTAGCTACTCCTGAGACACAGGATCACCCTGCTTAGTGTCTAGGATGGATCACAGAAGATTAACTCTCCCTTAGTGTGATATAGAACACGTCCACCTAGGTGAACAAAGAGACAAAGTCTCAAGAACAATCTGGTTTTGCACCAAAAAGGAATTTTATTGATAAAAGAATGGTTGAATGTTACATGGACGTGGTGCAACTGTTTAAAAGAGAAAAACATAAAACCCTAAGCCTAAACCAATGTGGTTTAGGAAAACCAAAACCAAATCCTAGTGCTAATTGATTTAAAACACCAAACCGACTCCCAATGGGTTTATAAAGCCCAAAACCTATTCCTAATGAGTTTACATAAATAATAAAACCAAATCAACTTAAAATAGACCATAATGGTCGTGCATAATCATATTGGGCTAATCATAAACCAAGCTGGCTTGTCCTTCCACTTTTTGGGCCGATAAAGGCCTTTTTCGAACATCTCTTTCTTGGGCTCGATCCATCTTGTTCCAGGTCCGACCAAGCTGCTCCTTATGCTCATTTGGATGATAAAGGTCCTCATCATGTTCCATTTCCTGCTCTGGTTCTCAATCTTCCATTTCCAACTCAATTCTCGTATATGTCGGTTTGACCAGTCCATTTCTCGATCAGACTGAATCTCCCATTCCATTTCCTGTCTAACCAGCTTCATCCTATCCATTTCCTTGTCAATCAGGGTTGTCACAGGTCGTCCATGATTGTTTAAAGTCAGTCCATGCTTTATAAAGGCCACATCAAGGCCCATAGCCTTTTCTCGGTCCAGTACCTCATGGATCAAGCCTTTTAGCTTTCCATAAAGCTCATCAGGTCGTGTCATGATCCATTTCCTAGCTCCTTCTTTCCTTGAATTCATGTTCTTTAGTTTGGAGCTGATCAGGGTCACACCACGACTGAAACGGACTCTAGGGCAGCAGAGCTGTCCCTGGCTCTAGTTCAATCGTAAATGGATCCGACCTATCAGGGGGGACACCCTGAGGTACCTTGAACACATCTGCGAACTTCGACACCAACGAATCCTCTGAAAGGTCTTTCAGACAGACAGAACTGCCCGGCTCTATAGTTGTAAATGTAGCCAAAGACTGCAACCCTGTTCCAACATCTGAATCGCTCGAACTGCTGAAACCACTACTTTCTCTTGAGCGGGACACAGACATTGGTACTGGATCGGATGAAGCCCAGTCTCCAATTGCACACGACCTCTATGGCAATCGAGAGTGGCCCGATACTTTCCCAACCAGTCCATACCTAGGATCATCTCGTGATTCTTTAGGTGGACACATACAAGATTCACAGGGAAGACCTTTCCCTGGATCTGCACTGGGATATTCGACATGAGACCTAGTGAGTTCCTGGCTTGCCCACCGGCTGCCCTCACTATCCCAAAATTATCACCAGCGTACAGACAGAACAGACCCTTTCCGACCAGTCCCGGACTCACAAAACCTATGTGTAGCCCTGCGTCGGAAAGTACGTGGGTTTTTACACCACCAATCATGAGGGTTCCTATCAGAGACCCCCATCAGAATCCCCTAGACTATTCTAGGTTCCAGACAAAGCATTACTACTTGAATGTAAAAAGATAAATTTAGAGATTGCCAGAGATCAAATCAAAAGATCCGGAAGCCACGTCGTCTCGTGACAGTTCATACACCCTTGGTGTTGTGGTTGGTTTGCCTTGGGATGCCTTGCCTGTGTCTCCACGGCCCTTCCCCTGACTTCCTTGCAGCTTGGGACACTCCGATTGGAAATGTCCTTGCTGGCCACAATGGAAACAAGTCATCTGGCCGCTTCTACCAGACAGGTTCTGTGACACCCCCGATCGTAGATAACCGGAAATGACACGGTCGATGTTCCTCGATGGTCGATCCGAAGTTCTCAGAATACCTCCGATCACCTTAGACCAACAACCAAAGAACACCAACGCTCCTATCGAATATCACTCTAGGCTTTTCAACCCGAAAAAGAAATATCCGATAGTTAGTTCGTCCGGACAAGGACTAATATCATATGGAACCCATACTTTAAAAACAATCTTTATATATATCATTTAAAGGCATCTTACAAAATTTGTTATAAATTAACCTCGAGGTTTTTGGTCTACAAATCTTATAAATAAGATATATCAAAATGACTTTGCAGGGATAATAAAACTACCGCTGGCTAATGATGTTCCTTCCTGTCCTAGAGTAAGGTCTCCCATCTACTGGTTACCTGCATCACAAATGAGTCATGAGTAACTAGTTTACTCAGTGAGTCTAATCCCACACCCAAACACATATTAATAATATTCTCAAGCAATCAACTTCATTTGTATGCAGTGGAAATATATTCCATATCTAGATATTTATATATAAGGACTATCCTTCCATCATTGTGAATCTAATCATATACCTCACTTCCTATTCCCGTCTCTCATATCATTCATATAACCATATATATATATATATATACCAGACCTGAGAAACCACAATGGCTAAACGAGTCTAGCGAGTTAGCATCACCATCATCGCCATCAGATATTCAAAAATTGAACATCTAACGCTGCATGCAGTTACACGGCCTCCAGGGTGCGACCCCATCATCGTGTCTTCGTGACCTTGTTCCATATCGCAGGACCAATTCACGGTAATTATCATTCATACGGGAATATTTTGGAAGACAGGTTTATAATAGGACTTCACATGATTAATACTTCCATACTTAATTATATTTAATACTATACATAAGTATTAGTACTTGAGAACAAGTACTAAGGTTTGGAATAAACCTCTATGATCATTCATAAATATTTAATAAGTGTCTACACTAAGTAAACACCTTACCAATTCAATATTGATCAAGAGACAAAGCCTATCAATCATCTACAATCAGTACGTTCAATCAAGAAATATTCATTCACTACTCATCAATCATCTATCTAGACTCACCTTTGATTCCATGAGATTGGCTAAGAAAGACTATACTCGAGCTCAAGCTAATCACACTCGGCTTCTGGAATATTCTCGATTTAAAATCACCACAAGGATCTGACTGATCCGAACACTATCCTTGACCATCTGTACCAATAACAGAACGGTTGGAACAAAGGTTAATCAGTCCGGTTCAAACCCACAGTTCAAGATTCAGGACAGATACTAAGGCAAGTTCAAGGCAGCTTTAGTTCGGTTCAAACATAAATCGTTTCAGCTAAGTTGTCTAGATGCTAAGGGACCATGAACTGAACTAATATAAATCCACACAAGGGATTAAGAAATTAATCCAGAGAGGAAGAACAACAACTCAGCCAGCTGGTTACAATCTAAACTGATCTGGATCAAAAGGCAAAACAGTTTACCGGTTCAAATCAAACACTGTCTGAACTCAACTGATACTCCACTTTAAGATAAAGCCACGCCAAACCTAATCAGTACCATATCAAGAAAAGGTCGGACTCAATCAGAACAAAGCTGAACCGCAGTCAATCCAACAGAAATGCTCACATAAAACTGATCCACACAACAACTTACATCTTTACCGATTAAAATCAAAGGCTGAAGAACATGGGTGATTCTCAACTTCAAGACACCAAATCTCCAACTCTTTACCACACAAATACTCACTGATTAAAGTCACAAGATGGTGAGAAAGGGTCGTCCAAGCTCACTTCTCTTCTCTTATTTTTTTCTGAATTTTTCATGTATTTTCCTCACAGATTTTTCTCTCTTTCTTTCTCTCTTTCTCTCTGAATTTTTCTTTCTTGTTTCTGAGATGAATGGGCTCGACCAGGAAGGGGACAAGGTAATAAAAGACAGGGTAAACAGCAGGAGAAGAGTCAGCAAGAAAGGACAAAAGTTTCAGATCAGTATGAGACATGTGGTGAGCTGAATCACACTTTCCTTCCCATGAAGTAATGTCATTTCCTTTCCATGAAGAAACTTCAAGCAGGTGTGCAACTCACATGACTTTAATGTAGCAAGCAAGCTGGAAGGTGCAAGTCACATGTTCAGGTCAGGAAGGAAGCAAGCAGCCAGGCAGCACATGACATGCACATGACTCGCAAGCAGCAGAAAGTATTCAAGACCAGTTTACGATAAAATGTTTCCCGTCCATTGGTTCTCGTCCAGCTTAGATAAAACTCGACCAAAATAATTAACACTTGGTCAGAACTATTAAGAGTAGGTACATTGGCCTCGAGACAGTCCCATCACGAATAATTCACCGGGTCGATTTTTATTTAAATTCTGATCGATCAATCCTCAAACTGATCTTAAAGAATTTTCTCGACCAAAAATTATATATGCTCGTGAGGGTTATTACATTCTTCCCTCCTCAATAGAATTCGTCCCCGAATTCTGAAAACGTAGCTGTACACTCTTTACTGAACAGTCTCTGAAAGGAGTTATGGATATTAGCTCTTACCTTATCTTAATCTTCCCATATCAAAACAACTCATGGTCGATCCCTTGATTCCCCCAACCGATCCTTTCTTTTCTGAGCAGCCACTTTCAAGATAACCAAATTCTTTAGTCTGCACAATTCTTGTCAACTGCGGTCTGCATACTTTTTCTAACAATCTTGTATATGTAGACTATTACTTCTCAACCTTTTCTATCTGACTTTCTCCCATAACAGCAACATGAAATTTGGAACGTTAGGTGATGTGCCATACGTGAAAATAACATCTCCAGTCTGGTCAATGTTAACTTGATTAACCGTGCAACAATCAAACAAGAACATGCACGATCAATCACACCAACATGATTCGGACCAGGGGTGCTACTCTCAAATACTCACACTCACCCATTCCAAGAATGATTTCACTTACTGTATTCTTTACACTTCTGATCTATCTGAGACCCTTTTATAATCTTCTAACTACTACTAGAACTCGGCAAGAACCACTTGGTGAAATCCCTAGGCTATTGCAGCGAATCCAGGTTCAACAAGAATAGTGAACATGTTACTTTTAGATGTCAACCATCCTTTCAATGCCTTAACCACATCTTCATCTTTCTTGATTATCAGACTGTCTTCTACTCTGCACCTTTTCATCTTTTACAATTTAAACAATCAAGTTACTAGAGTACACTTCTTCACCTTTTTCCCAAAAGTTTTTCAACTTGCCAAACTGTTATGAGCATGCTCAAACACTTGGTAGAGTATCATTGTAGGCCAACAGTGACGGGTCTTCTTCCTAATACTTCTTTCCTCGACATCCTAATTGAGCTCGGTAACTAGATAGCAAATCTCACTCTAGATAGAAACATACCGCTCTAACAGAAGTACTAAGGAATGGGGAAGGCATACCATTACTTCAAATGGCAGCCAATACTTCCACAAATAAGAACGGATACTTGAATTCACCAAAGTGAATCCTTTCTAATACTATGACAATGCTCGGGAACTACAACTATGTGTTATTCCCGAATAAAACACGATATGGGCGGAAAACTCCATCCATAGGCAAGGTCTCTTACGACACCTTGATCACAATTCACATATATATATATATATATATATATATATATATATTTTTTTTTATTTCAATCAATTATAAGATTTTAAAAATGCACACAACACACAATGGGATAAGAAGCAAACCTGTGATTGGACCTTTCAGGGGTTTTGACGGTCCAGACAACTATAAAGTGTAGGCTCTACCCAAATAGCCTAACACTTGGATGTGGACTAACGGTAAGGAAAAGCGGACAAGTTCAACAAGTGTTATCTTAGGTATAGGTAACTAGATCGGGTAACTTCATGAGGAAGGGTAACCTAAATTCCTAACTCTTCACAAGAACCACCAAAGCGCGAATGATGCAAACGTTCCAGGATTTCCCAAACTTTGACAATCACGACCATTCTGTCTTTGCTAGTAACAACCATAACGGCTCAAGGTCCTCGATCTTGATCTGATGAAATGTACACCCAAAATCATCCCCAACGACTTACTTAACTCACTTCTTGAAACTGACCTTTGATCTGCAGCGGTTGGAAAATAAACGGTCTGCATGACTTGGTTAACTTCTTCAGCAATAATAGCTTCTTTAACATTCACGTCATACTCTAACATCTCCTCGAAGCTTTGAAACTCCATGGTCTTTTATCTACTCCAAAATTCTTGGCTAAGTTCCCAAAGATTTTCCATATGATCTTTGGATTATTCTCCAAACCATAATCGATGAATGAAATTCACTCGACCACATATCTCGATGCTGAAATTGTTGTATATGATTAACTCGACCTGAACCTTCTGGCGGAAACATCCCACTGTACCAACTCCGTGAACTGAATCTTCAATCGGTCCCATATCTTGTGTATAAAATACTACTTCGTGAACTCTTGAAATCTGTCCAAATCGATCTCACCTCTCTGAAGAAAATATTTTTCTCAGGGTGTTGCATCCCAAATCTGCCTCAAGCCATAGTATACCTCGAACGGTTTAGTCCTTCTTCTGTATCTTGTGGTCCCACTACTTCTTTCCATCATAAGCTTTAAGATGTCTTGTTGCCAACAGAAGATGCATGTGTGTCCATCGGCTTGTACTATAGTTGAACCATCTCTTCCTCCAACGGTAAGCTCCAAACAAATTTTGAACAATTCAGGCTTGTACGACTCTGTTTCTTGTACGTCTCAGCATAAGCTGGAGACTTGAGAAGCCGGAAGAATAAGTGCATCTAGGTGATCATGTGCAGTCGCATCGCTCTGAATCAAACCACAAACAACGCCCACCTTGACATCGATAACACATGAGTCCAGAGATGTATTCGATGTATAAAATTCTTAACATGGCGGTAGTGAACCCGACCATGAGGGTAGCACACTCGAGCCTTATGATAGTAACATCGGTAAGTAAGGTCAATCCGTTCAAGCTTGTCTCGGTGCTTCTGCTATGAAAGATCACTGTTAGGTAACTACCCATGACTATCTATTCTAAAATGAAAGAACCAGCCAGCATATCCTAGTTATCCTTGCGACTCATTTTGACTCGAAAAACATTTGAAACAAGTCCCATTCAAGCATCGTATAACCATGCTCTGATACCACCTTTGTGACACCCCCGATCGTAGATAACCGGAAATGACACGGTCGATGTTCCTCGATGGTCGATCCGAAGTTCTCAGAATACCTCCGATCACCTTAGACCAACAACCAAAGAACACCAACGCTCCTATCGAATATCACTCTAGGCTTTTCAACCCGAAAAAGAAATATCCGATAGTTAGTTCGTCCGGACAAGGACTAATATCATATGGAACCCATACTTTAAAAACAATCTTTATATATATCATTTAAAGGCATCTTACAAAATTTGTTATAAATTAACCTCGAGGTTTTCGGTCTACAAATCTTATAAATAAGATATATCAAAATGACTTTGCAGGGATAATAAAACTACCGCTGGCTAATGATGTTCCTTCTTGTCCTAGAGTAAGGTCTCCCATCTACTGGTTACCTGCATCACAAATGAGTCATGAGTAACTAGTTTACTCAGTGAGTCTAATCCCACACCCAAACACATATTAATAATATTCTCAAGCAATCAACTTCATTTGTATGCAGTGGAAATATATTCCATATCTAGATATTTATATATAAGGACTATCCTTCCATCATTGTGAATCTAATCATATACCTCACTTCCTATTCCCGTCTCTCATATCATTCATATAACCATATATATATATATACCAGACCCGAGAAACCACAAAGGCTAAACGAGTCTAGCGAGTTAGCATCACCATCATCGCCATCAGATATTCAAAAATTGAACATCTAACGCTGCATGCAGTTACACGGCCTCCAGGGTGCGACCCCATCATCGTGTCTTCGTGACCTTGTTCCATATCGCAGGACCAATTCACGGTAATCATCATTCATACGGGAATATTTTGGAAGACAGGTTTATAATAGGACTTCACATGATTAATACTTCCATACTTAATTATATTTAATACTATACATAAGTATTAGTACTTGAGAACAAGTACTAAGGTTTGGAATAAACCTCTATGATCATTCATAAATATTTAATAAGTGTCTACACTAAGTAAACACCTTACCAATTCAATATTGATCAAGAGACAAAGCCTATCAATCATCTACAATCAGTACGTTCAATCAAGAAATATTCATTCACTACTCATCAATCATCTATCTAGACTCACCTTTGATTCCATGAGATTGGCTAAGAAAGACTATACTCGAGCTCAAGCTAATCACACTCGGCTTCTGGAATATTCTCGATTTAAAATCACCACAAGGATCTGACTGATCCGAACACTATCCTTGACCATCTGTACCAATAACAGAACGGTTGGAACAAAGGTTAATCAGTCCGGTTCAAACCCACAGTTCAAGATTCAGGACAGATACTAAGGCAAGTTCAAGGCAGCTTTAGTTCGGTTCAAACATAAATCGTTTCAGCTAAGTTGTCTAGATGCTAAGGGACCATGAACTGAACTAATATAAATCCACACAAGGGATTAAGAAATTAATCCAGAGAGGAAGAACAACAACTCAGCCAGCTGGTTACAATCTAAACTGATCTGGATCAAAAGGCAAAACAGTTTACCGGTTCAAATCAAACACTGTCTGAACTCAACTGATACTCCACTTTAAGATAAAGCCACGCCAAACCTAATCAGTACCACATCAAGAAAAGGTCGGACTCAATCAGAACAAAGCTGAACCGCAGTCAATCCAACAGAAATGCTCACATAAAACTGATCCACACAACAACTTACATCTTTACCGATTAAAATCAAAGGCTGAAGAACATGGGTGATTCTCAACTTCAAGACACCAAATCTCCAACTCTTTACCACACAAATACTCACTGATTAAAGTCACAAGATGGTGAGAAAGGGTCGTCCAAGCTCACTTCTCTTCTCTTATTTTTTTCTGAATTTTTCATGTATTTTCCTCACAGATTTTTCTCTCTTTCTTTCTCTCTTTCTCTCTGAATTTTTCTTTCTTGTTTCTGAGATGAATGGGCTCGACCAGGAAGGGGACAAGGTAATAAAAGACAGGGTAAACAGCAGGAGAAGAGTCAGCAAGAAAGGACAAAAGTTTCAGATCAGTATGAGACATGTGGTGAGCTGAATCACACTTTCCTTCCCATGAAGTAATGTCATTTCCTTTCCATGAAGAAACTTCAAGCAGGTGTGCAACTCACATGACTTTAATGTAGCAAGCAAGCTGGAAGGTGCAAGTCACATGTTCAGGTCAGGAAGGAAGCAAGCAGCCAGGCAGCACATGACATGCACATGACTCGCAAGCAGCTGAAAGTATTCAAGACCAGTTTACGATAAAATGTTTCCGTCCATGGTTCTCGTCCAGCTTAGATAAAACTCGACCAAAATAATTAACACTTGGTCAGAACTATTAAGAGTAGGTACATTGGCCTCGAGACAGTCCCATCACGAATAATTCACCGGGTCGATTTTTATTTAAATTCTGATCGATCAATCCTCAAACTGATCTTAAAGAATTTTCTCGACCAAAAATTATATATGCTCGTGAGGGTTATTACAGGTTCAGTCGAGGACAGTTTTGAACCCCATGGTCCATGCTGCCACAACGAACACAAGCCCCCTTGGCCTTCCAGCACTCTCCGGTATGGTTCCGTCCACATTTAGAACACGCAGGTTGGCAACCAGAGGTCTCACCTCCGTCCACCTGGTCCCATTTTCTCTTTTTATCATTAGTCTTGCCCGATGGGACAGACTGTGGCTTAGCCTTAAGCTTAGCTTCTTCAGCCAAGTTAGACTCCAACAAAGCCACCCGTTCCACTTCTAGTGGATACCTAGATGAGTAGCATTTCGGTTTAATCACACATTTGGGAAATGTCTCACACCATTCTCCAAAGCGTCTTCCTATTGCGAATGCTGACACCATTCACAACAGAAATTATAATATACCTCAATCCCCATCATACTAAGATACTTAACATCATGTTCTTCCAATGATTGGAACGAACACCCTGAGTTTCCTCAATTCTTTCTTTGGACGGATTCAGATTGGAATTGATTCATTCCATCCAACTAGATCTAAGGAAACCTACCTTGACGTATACCGAGTCCTAGCTGATCCATCTGATCACAAGTCCACTCGTGTACTGGTCATGTAGTGTCTCCTTTGAGTCAGATTTAACATTGCATATGCTTTACATATTATGAACGACCATCAAGGGATAACACTTAACTTCTGTAGAGTGCTGCACGTTTATTTCAACCTAAGCCACTCTCTGGTCCATGTTACTTCTCTTGTCCAGGTAATCCATAAACAAGTTTTGCATTGCTTCCATCCCTTCCAACCCGTCTATTACTTCATAATAACTAGATCGACCAACCTTTCTGTTTTTAGGATCTTGCCCTTGGAAAATGTATCTTGGCTTAGCCGGTTCATCTTAGAATTCCCACATTCACAAACATGATACCCTAGCTTACCTCAACTCTTTCTTGGCTCACCCCAACTAAGGTTTCATAGTCATCATAGTTTTGGAAATAATTTCGGTTTGGAAACCAACATCATAGAGCGTTGTCCTAAACAGGATCAAGCATGCTCTGATACCAACTTGTAAGACCCGATCCCGGCCGCCTAGGCCAACGTCGATGCCTCACGTCGCTCGGTCCACTTCCTGGCCGAACCTCTTAATTTTCGCCCTTTATTTATAATATCGCCTAAAGGCGAGGGCTAACTTAGATCTTAGCTAAAGACTTCCCTAGTCATTAATAGCCTAGATCCTATTAACAGATATGCAGTGGATTATTCTGTAGTTAACCATTGGTCTAAAACCAATCAAAACACTTGTCTGGTCGAATCACCTTAGCCTTGGTCAGTTTACTCAACTACCAATTAGCTTAAAGGTCAATCCTAAACCCAAACCAAGCCATATAATTCTGAGGTTCCATTCCCCTAAACCATTCTATCTAGATCTACAAAAGTAAATGCTAGATCATACCTTTGCCACATCTATGGAGCTTATTAGCTCATCGGTCCTCAATTGACTCGAATCGCTCTTGCTTAACAGCTGGACCACGATCACTCAATGATCTTACTTAAGGTCCTTATCTTGACTCCTGCATCAAACAGCTCCCCTAGGTACTTAGTCATTCAACCAACCATCCCCACCGACATAAGTAACCTTTGAGAAGTCTTTGAAAGGATAAGGGTATGTATTTGGCCTATCTCGGCTCATGCACAATCCAAAATCCTTTATGCCTTATAGGCAATCGTACCAAGTCCATCTTCTGGACTGACAAAGCTCATGAGATCCTAAGTCAATCAACCAACCATCCTCACATGACTTGGAACTGATGAGTCATCATCTGGCCTGACCGGCCATGGGACTTAACCCAGACAACAGATATGATTTGTTCATACCAACCGATGCATTCATTAATCAGGTTAGGACCGACACCTTGAGCCATCATTCAGAGGTCAGGTCGTCCATACTCAACCATGATCAGATCTTACACGGCCTTCCTTGAACAATCACACCTAAGCTCAATACTTATGGTCTACGACACATAGTACTAGCCATACTCTTCGTCATGACTCTTAGCCAATCTCGAAGTTATCAACACCAAGGTTGATATCTAGAAGCATCACACCAATACTCTTACTCCAGCAACATGATTATCCATACTAGTGTTCGGCCATCGAACCATCGTCATGAAACATGATCCGACCACTAGACTTGATAAGCCATCGTCCACTTAGCATGCACTGATATGACCGGCCTTCCATTGCCATCATGTGGGTCTACGCCCTACATAAGGCATATGGCGCCTATCCTACTCACCAACCCGAGGTTGATTGTAAGATATCCTACTTAGCCTTTGCGGCTAGAACTATCCAACCTTAGCCGGATTGTCCATAGTCCCATCTAACCGTCTGATTAAGATCTAGGTGCGATCGGCCAGTTATAAGTCCAGCCCAAAGGCTCACAGACCTTCTTACCTGATCCCACCCAAAGCCTGGATCCATACCACAGAGTAAGGCCCAAGACCAAACCGGATTGCCTTGCAACAAATCAGACCTTGCAACACAACACTCCGGTTAAACTAACCGTCCGTCCGTTCGACTATGCAGCCGCGGACTGTCCACTTGGTTCGGCCTAAGCCTTGAACCAATGGCACCGTTTGGAACTCACACCCTTTGGGAACTAGTACCCTTTGGACACACGTGCCTCTTGGCAAGTCATGACCCTTGGAAACTCGCACCCATTCAGATGTTCCAACCGTTCGACCTAACCGTCCGTATGGACTGTCTGGTCCGTGCGTGTGTCCGGCCTATGGCCAAAGGACCACGCCTTAACCTACACAAGTCATGAACCATTGTGACTGTTCAGGGAAGGGTTGC
>NW_022610285.1:0-26326 GCF_000309985.2 Brassica rapa | reverse complement strand
ACACAGGACGTCTGTGGGTGTTCATCAGCACACATAGGACAACCGTGTCTGTTCGTGTGTGTCCGTCAGCACACACAGGACGTTCGTGCTGTACGTGTGTGTCCGTCAGCAACACATAACGTCTGTGGCTGTCCATCAGTACACATATAAGCACGTTGGTCCTTGGACTCGCACGGTGGCCCTTCTTGTGGACTGTTTCGGTTATTTGATTTTGGGCCCTCGTGGGCTGTCTGTTCAGTAACACACAGGACGTCCGTGGGTGTCCGCCAGCACACACAGGACGTCTGTGGCTGACCGTGTGTGTCCGTCTGTGTCCGTCAACACAAACAGACGTCCGTGGCTGTCCTCAGTACACATATCAGCACGTTGGTCCTTAGACTCAGCATGCTGGCCATTCCCGTGGACTGTTTTGGTGATTTTTTCCCAAGTGGGCTGTCTGTTCAGTACACACGGACGTCATGGTGTCCGCCAGCACACACAGGACGTCCAGGGCTGTTTGTGGCTGTCTGTCAGCACACACAGGACATCCGTGTGTGTCCGTGGTGTGTCTGTCAGCACACACAGGCAACAACGTTCGTGGGTGTGGGTCAGCACACACAGGAGTCCTGTGTATCCGTAAGCATACACAGGACGTCCGTGTGTGTCCGTCAGCACACACCGGACGTCTGTGGCTGTCCATCAGTACACATACAGCACGTTGGTCCTTGGACTCTGCACGCTGGCCCTTCCGTTGACTGTTTGGGTGATTTTGGCCCACGTGGGCTATTTGTTCAGTACACACAGGACGTCCGTGGGTGTCCGCCAGCACACACCGGACGTCCGTGGCGGTCATGTGTGTCCGTTAGCACACACAGGACGTCCATGGCTGTCCATCAGTAAACATATCAGCACGCTGGTCCTTGACTCAGCATGCTGGCCCTTCCCGTGGATTGTTTGGGTGATTTTGGCCCACGTGGGCTGTCTGTTCAGTACACACAGGACGTCTGTGGGTGTCCGTCAGCACACACAGGACGTTCTTGTGTGTCCGTCAGCACACACAGGATGTTCGTGGCTGTGCGTGTGTGTCCGTGTTTGTCTGTCAGCACACACATGACGTCTGTGGCTGTCCATCAGTAACACATATCAGCACGTCGGTCCTTTGACTCCACACGCTGACCCTTCCTTTGGACTGTTCGGGTAATTTTTGGCCCTCGTGGGCTGTCAGTTCAGTACACACAGGATGTCCGTGGGTGTCTGGCAGCACACACAGGACGTCCGTGGCTGTTTGTGGCTGTCCGTCAGCACAAACAGGACGTCTGTGTGTGTCCGTGTGTCTCTGTCAGCACACACAGGACGTCCGTGGGTGTCCGTCAGCACACACTGGACGTCTGTGGTGTTCGTCAGCACACACAGGACATCCATGTCTGTTTCGTGTGTGTCCGTCAGCACACACAGGACGTTCGGCTGTACGTGTATGTACGTGTGTGTCCGTCAGCACACACATGACGTCCGTGGCTGTCCATCAGTACACATATAAGCACGTTGGTCCTTGGACTCCGCACGCTGACCCTTCTTGTGGACTGTTTCGGGTGATTTTGGCCCTCGTGGGCTGTCTGTTCAGTACACAAAGGACGTCCGTGGGTGTCCGCCAGCACACACAGGACGTCCGTGGCTGTCCGTGTGTGTCCGTGTGTGTTGACGTGTGTGTCCGTCTGTGTCCGTCAACACACACAGGACGTCCGTGGCTGTCCCTCAGTACACATATTAGCACGTTGGTCCATAGACTCAGCATGCTGGCCCTTCCCGTGGACTGTTTCGGTGATTTTGTCCCAAGTGGGCTGTCTGTTCAGTACACACAGGACGTCCATGGGTGTCCGCCAGCAAACACAGGACGTCCGGGGCTGTTTGTGGCTGTCTGTCAGCACACACAGGACATCCGTGTGTGTCCGTGTGTGTATGTCAGCACACATAGGCACAGGACGTTCGTGGGTGTCGGTCAGCACACACAGGACGTCCGTGTGTGTCCGTAAGCATACACAGGACGTCCGTGTGTGTCCGTCAGCACACACCGGGCGTCTGTGGCTGTCCATCAGTACACATATCAGCACGTTGGTCTTGGAATCTGCACGCTGGCCCTTCCGTGGACTGTTTGGGTGATTTTGGCCCACGTGGGCTATCTGTTCAGTACACACAGGACGTCCGTGGGTGTCGCCCAGCCACACAGGACGTCGTGGCGTCCGTGTGTGTCCGTCAGCACAGACATGACGTCCGTGGCTGTCCATCAGTTTACATATCAGCACGCTGGTCCTTGGACTCAGCACGCTGGCACTTCCCATGGACTGTTTGGGTATTTTGGCCCACGTGGGCTGTCTGTTTCAGTACACACAGACGTCTGTGAGTGTCCGTCAGCACACACTGGACGTCCGTGTGTGTCCGTCAGCACACACAGGACGTTCGTGGCTGTGCGTGTGTGTCCGTGTGTGTCTGTCAGCACACACACGACGTCTGTGGCTGTCCATCAGTACACATATCAGCACGTGTGTCCTTTGACTCTGCACGCTGACCCTTCCTGCGGACTGTTCGGGTGATTTTGGCCCTCGTGGGCTGTCTGTTCAGTACACACAGGACGTGCGTGGGTGTCCCCAGCACACACAGGACGTCCGTGGCTGTCCGTGTGTGTCCGTCTGTGTCCGCAGCACACACAGGACGTCCGTGGTGTCCCTCAGTACACATATCGGCATGTTGGTCCTTGGACTCAGCACGCTGGCCCTTCCCGTGGACTGTTTGGGTAATTTTATCCCACGGGGGCTGTCTGTTCAGTACACACAGGACGTGTCACGCCCCCAATCCTGAATAGGATTGTTGGGACGGCCATGGTTCGAGGAAACGTGCAAGCCAGTCTTAGGACATCAAGGCAAGCGTTCCATGGTCGAGAAAGAAGGTTAAGGACATAAGGAAACTTAGACTTAACCTTATACAAGCTAAGAGACAGCTAGGACGAGTAAGACGGTAACTGGACAAAGTGGACGAGTAGCTCGGCCAGCTCAATGAAGCTAGGTTCAGTTCACTCCAGCTCAGTCCCTACTAAGTCAGCTCCACTAGCTGGACTTCTAGCTCACTCAGCTGAGACAGCTGAGAGTCAGCTTCATCTCAGCTAGACGGACTGTCCGGCTTTAGGCCGATGGTCCGGGTCTGGGTCAGTGGCGGGCTGTGAGGTCCGGCCATGAGGCCATGGGCTGTTGGGTCTTTGGACAAGGCCGTGGGCTAAGTCCAGGAGGCCTGGGGCGTGGGTTGGGCTTGTGACAGACCCCATACCCAATTAGAAAGGGCGAAGGGATGCAAGTGGCCGAAAGGGGACAACCCTTGGCCGATGGTGCCCATTCGCTAGCAAGTCGTTCCTGTTCATGGGGAAAGACTTACCCCCTCGTTTTCTATAAATATGGGGGCTCTCTGGTTGATTTCATTATCCAATTCCAGAGTAAAATACTCGGAGAAAAACGTAGAGAGAAAGAAAGAGAGAAAGAGAGAGTTCCGGACAAGAGAAAGGCCGCTTGTGGTGGTGTTGTGTTCCGGCGACTCTGATCGTTTGAGAACTAACTCTGGTCAAGAATGGGAGATCAAGACAAGGAGAAGAGCATGGAGAACCCAGACGTGGTTCACAAGGTATGTGATGGGCCGTGGATCCATCAGACCGAATGGACGGTCCATGCGACCGCACCGCAGCTCTGCTCGGTTCCTAAGTCCCATCCGGCTCTCCTTATCTGTTTCAATTCGTTTCTCTTCTCTTCTCTCTGGTTAAACACGAAAGGTTGTGTTGGTTGAGTACAAGGGACACGTCCATAGACTTTGGCCGGACATAATCAAACCGCTAGCCTAGACACGGGTTGGTTAGTGGGATGATCCGATCGCACCAAGACTGGGCGTTAGGACGAACGGTTGGGAATGACCCAAAGGGCACGAGTTATCAAGAGTCATGAGTGTCGAAGAGGCACGAATGGCCAAAGGGTACATGTTCCAAACGGTGTCTTTGGGACAGGTTAGGACGATCCTTATGGATCAGCCTATGGCTTGTCTAGTTAAGACAAGGTCACGGTTTGTCTAAGCCAAGGTAGAGTCGCAAGGTCTGACCGGTTGCTAAGCCTTCCGGATTAGGCTTGAGGCTTACTCGGCCGATTGGATCCAGGCCAAAGGCCGGATCAGGTAAGGGAGTCCGTTGGGCCATTGAGCCGGACTCCATTGGCCGGTCGCACCTAGATTCTATCCGGTTAGATGGATTGGTCTTTGGGGACGATCCGGATCTGTTCGTGTGTTCTGTTTATCTATTCTGGACGATCTATCGGATTCTAAGTCAAGGGTGGTTGGTTGAATGACTTAGGATACGGTAGGTAGGTTCATACGTTTTATGATTATGTTGACTGAGGTTTATCTAAGTTCTAGGAACCAAGCCAAGCATTGTAGAATCAATCCGTTCTATTATCGGTTATGATTAATGCTTATCTGGTTGTGGTTTCAGGAACTAAGGATGGTTCTGGTCAAGCCAAGGAGCCGTGAAGGCTCGGTCAGTGAGAGGTTGTGTAACGTGTGGTTAGATGATGCTAGGGATGAACTAGTGATTGTCTATGAGACTGTTAAGAAGTTGTGTATTGAATCTCATGTTTCTAAGTAATACAAAGTTTATACATTATTATTCCGCTGTGCAATCTATCCCTTTGTTTATGAACCTCATATTCGAATATGACTTAGTAAAGAAAAGACTTAGAATGAATCAGACAAGCAAAGAAATTAATAAGTAAGCATTCGTATCCAGTTGGGTCGAGAGACCAGGAACGGGTCTTACAAGTTGGTATCAGAGCATGCCTTATTCTAGGATAGTTGGGTTATGTAGTCCACACACACACACACGCAGCCAGCTGATTAGGTCTCACGGTGAGGTTTGATTGCTTAGTCTAGGGATTGTTTTGTTCTGTTTATGGTTAGTATGTTTTGTACTAACATTGTCTAAATCCTTAGGCTGGAAAAAGCCAATCGGGAAAGTCCCGAAGAAGTAAGAGAATGGCCGGTCAGTCTAGCCAAGTGGTCGTGGATGGAACTAATCTGTCCGGTTTGCAAACCGATCCGGCCGCGGCTAACGCTGAAGATGTGTTGCCAACTGATCAGGCTAACCTTACGGGGACGCAACGGGATGGTCAGGAACATCAGGAGAGTGATGAGGAAGTGGAATCCTCGAACGCTAACCGTGATGGTGGCCAGCGTGAGAAAGTGGCCGATGGTACGGCCAATGTAACCGCAACACAGTCCAAAGAGGACTTGTTAGAGGCCATGAAGGTAATGGGGACTCAGGTGGCGGCTATGGCCCAACTGTTCGTGCCATTAGTGAACTCCTCGGTTGGCCAAGCTACGCCTGTGGGTACGACCACCCCAACACCAATGGTCCAGTTGTGGAAACGGTCGAGGTGATCGAGATTGATCCACCAGAAGGACCGGGAAAAAGGTGGACTATCTGAGTTTGCTTCAGCACATCTCCCGTCTAGGGACGAAGCATTTCTCAGGAAGCACCGATCCTATTGAGGCAGACGAGTGGAGGAGTAGGCTAGTCCGAAACTTCAGCTCAACTCGTTGTCCCGAGGATTACAAGAGCGACATTGCGGTTCACTTCCTGGAAGGGGACGCGCATAATTGGTGGCTGGCTGTGAACAAGCGCACCAATGAAGTCTCCAGAGTTTTGCGGATTTTGAAGATGAATTCAACCGCAAATACTTTCCTGCTGAGGCTTGGGACCGTCTGGAAGGTAGATCCTAGACCTTACCCAAGGCCGCAGGGTCATACGTGAGTACGAAGAGGAGTTCAACCGGCTCCGATGGTTTGTTGGAAGGGAACTTGAGGACGAGACAGTCCAGGTTCGTCGGTTCATTCCAGGCTTAAGGCCGGAGCTGAGAACCCACTGTTCGATCCGCACCTTCAGCACCATCGGAGAGCTGGTTGAACGTGTAGCTCTTTTGGAGTCTAACTTGGCCGAAGAAGCCAAGCTTAAGACGAAGTCGCAGTCTGTCCTGACGGGTAAGACTAACGACCGAAAGAGGAAGTGGGACCAGGTTGACGGAGGCAAGGCCTCTAGTGGACGACCTGAATGTCCCAAGTGTGGTAAGAACCATCCAGGTGAATGCTGGAAAGCCATGGGAGCTTGTGTGAGATGTGGCAGCTTGGATCATTCCATCCGAGATTGCACTCGACCAAGCCGGACTCAGGGCCAATCCAGTGGCAGCGGCTCTCAGACTTGTTTCCATTGCGGCCAAAGCGGACACTTCCAAAGTGAATGCCCTAAGCGGCAAGGAGGACAAGGGAAGGGTCGTGGAGACACGGGAAAGTCGACCCAGAGCAGGCCGACCACAACACCAAGGGTGTATGAGCTGTCCCGAGACGATGGCGCTTCTGGATCGTTTGATTCGATCTCTGGTAATTTCTGAATTTATCTGTTACATTCAATAGAATGCTTGGTCTGGAACCTATAGTGGCTAGGGGATTCTGATGTGGGTCTCTTATAGGGACCCTCATGATTGGTGGTGTTGAAACCCACGTACTTTTCGACACAGGGGCTACACATAGTTTTGTGAGCCCGGAACTGGTCGGAAAGGGTCTGTTCTGCCTCTGTTCTGGGGATAATTCGAGACTAGTGAGGGCGGCCGGTGGGCAAATCATGCACTCACTAGGGCTCATGACTAATATCCCGGTAATAATCCAGGAGAAAAATCTGCCTGTAGATCTGATTGTGTTGCGCCTACAGAATCACGATTTGATCCTAGGCATGGATTGGTTGGGAAAGTATCAGGCCACTCTCGACTGCCACAGAGGATGTGTACGGTTGGAGACTGGACCTCACCCGATCCAGTACCAAAGTCTGAATATGAGTCCGGCTCTGGATAGAGTAGTGGTGTCAGCAATCCGAGCAGAACGGATGCTTAGACGGGGTTGTGAAGCATATTTGACCACAATTAACACTATGAAGCATGGCAGGTCTGATGATCAGAAAGATCTATCTGAGGACCCGTTGGTGTCTGAGTTCCCAGATGTGTTCAGTTCGCTACAGGGTGTCCCCCCTGATAGGTCGGATCCATTTACGATTGAACTAGAACCAGGGACAGCTCCGCTGTCCAAGAGTCCATATCGAATGTCTCCAGCCGAGATGGCCGATCTAAAGAAGCAATTAGAAGAATTGCTGGACAAGGGGTTCATACGTCCAAGTAGCTCTCCTTGGGGTGCACCAGTCCTCTTTGTGAAAAAGAAGGATGGTAGCATGTGTCTGTGTATTGACTATCGAGGGTTGAACAGGGTTACTATGAAGAACAAGTACCCGTTGCCCAGAATAGACGAGTTGTTGGATCAACTCAAAGGAGCCAAGTGGTTTTCTAAGATTGATTTGGCCTCAGGTATCATCAGATCCCTATAGAGCCAAATGATATTAGAAAGACAGCATTCCGGACCAGGTACGGCCACTACGAGTTTGTGGTTATGCCATTCGGTCTGACCAATGCGCCTGCTGCATTCATGAAAATGATGAACAGCGTGTTCCGAGATTTCCTGGACGAATCAGTGATCATCTTCATTGATGGTATCCTGATTTACTCCAAGGATGAGGAATCTCATCGGAAACACCTGAGAGCCGTGCTGGAACGATTACAGGAACACAAGCTCTATGCAAAACTCAGTAAATGCAGTTTTTGGCAGAAGAGCATCGGGGTTTCTCGGCCACATTGTGTCCGGTGAGGGCGTCTCGGTGGATCCAGAGAAGATCATGGGAAATCAAGGATTGGCCTCGACCACGCAGTGCCACGGAAGTCAGAAGCTTCCTAGGGCTGGCAGGTTATTATAGAAAGTTTGTGAAAGGATTCGCAAGCTTGGCTCAGCCTATGACACGGTTGACCGGGAAGGACGTTAAGTTCACATGGTCTGAGGAGTGTGGGAAATGTTTTTCCGCGCTTAAGGACATGCTGACTAGCGCACCCATTTTGGTTCTTCCAAAGGCCGACCAACCCTATGAGGTTTATACGGACGCGTCCATAACAGGACTAGGTTGCGTATTAACCCAGCATGGGAAGGTCATCGCCTATGCGTCAAGGCAGTTGAGAAAACATGAGGGAAAATACCCCACCCATGACCTTGAAATGGCTGCGGTAGTGTTCGCCTTAAAGATTTGGTGATCATACTTGTATGGTGCCAAGGTTCAGATACTTACGGACCATAAGAGTCTTAAGTATATATTCACCCAGCCTGAGTTAAACTTAAGGCAGAGAAGGTGGATGGAGTTTGTAGCTGATTACGATCTGGATATCACCTATCATCCAGGAAAGGCTAATCTGGTCGCAGATCCTTGAGCCGGAGAAGGGCCGACGTATCAGCCGAACGAGAAGCGGACGACCTGGACGGTACGGTTCGTGCCCTACGGTTGAACGCATCAACCAAAGAGTCTGAACCACTCGGATTAGAGGCGGTCAATCAGGCCGACCTGCTTACCCGAATTCGGTTGGCTCAAGGTCAGGACGAGAACCTGAACAAGGTTGCTCAGAATGATAGGACGGAGTACCAAACTGCAAAGGATGGTACCATCCTAGTAAACGGTCGGATCAGTGTTCCTAATGATAGAAGTCTAAAGGAAGAGATTATGAGGGAGGCTCATAAGTCCAGATTCTCGGTTCATCCTGGTGCGACCAAGATGTACCAGAACCTTAAGAAGTTCTATCATTGGATCCGTATGAAGGCAGATGTCGCGGAGTGGGTGGCCAAGTGTTCCACTTGCCAACTCATCAAAGCAGAACATCAAGTGCCTAGTGGGTTATTGCAAAGCTTGCCTATTCCGGAATGGAAATGGGATCACATCACAATGGACTTTGTGACTGGGTTCCCTACCACGAGGAGTAAGAAAGATGCGGTTTGGGTTGTGGTTGATCGCCTCACCAAATCAGCACACTTCCTGGCTATCAAAAAGTCGGATGGGGTAGATCAGATTGTACGTAAGTACATTGATGAGATCGTCCGACTACATGGTGTGCCGGCAAGCATAGTTTCAGATAGGGATTCAAGGTTCACATCTTACTTCTGGAGGGCTTTCCAAAAGGCTTTAGGAACAAGAGTGAACATGAGTACAGCCTATCACCCACAGACTGATGGACAGTCTGAACGAACGATCCAGACATTGGAAGATATGTTGCGAGCATGTGTTCTAGACTGGGGTGATTCCTGGGAGAAACATCTACCTCTGGTAGAATTTGCTTACAACAATAGCTTCCATAGTAGTATTGGCATGTCGCCATACGAAGCTCTGTATGGGCGTCCATGCAGGACACCCTTATGCTGGACCCAAGTTGGGGAACACAGCATGATTGGTCCGGAGATTGTCGAAGAGACAACCGAAAAGATCAAGTTCTTGAGGGACAAGATGAGACAGGCACAAGACCGCCAAAAGAACTATGCAGATCGAAGAAGGAAAGATCTCGAGTTCCAAGTAGGTGACTTGGTGTATCTCAAAATGATTACCTTCAAAGGACGAGTCCGGATTTCCAAAAGACAGAAGTTAGATCCGAGATACTTGGGGCCGTTCAAGATCATTGAAACAGTTGGGATGGTAGCCTACAAGTTGGACTTGCCGGCCAAGATGGACACATTTCATCGTCTCCCAACTTCGGAAATGTTTAACGGACCAAGACATCGCTCTTCCTTCCATTCCAGACGATCTTGGTAAGAACCTAACCTTGGAAACGAGGCCAGTTCGAATCATAAATAAGATGGAAAAAGCAACAAGGAAGAAGACGGTCCAGATGGTCAAGGTCGTCTAGGACTGTAATGGTCAGGATATAATCACTTGGGAAACCGAAGCTAGAATGAAAGCAGAATACCCAGAGTGGTTGGATCAGTTTGTTTTCGAGGAAGCATTCGATTCGGATTCAAGGACGAATCCATCCCAAGGGGGGGAGACTTGTCACGCCCCCAATCCTGAATAGGATTGTTGGGACGGCCATGGTTCGAGGAAACGTGCAAGCCAGTCTTAGGACATCAAGGCAAGCGTTCCATGGTCGAGAAAGAAGGTTAAGGACATAAGGAAACCTTAGACTTAACCTTATACAAGCTAAGAGACAGCTAGGACGAGTAAGACGGTAACTGGACAAAGTGGACGAGTAGCTCGGCCAGCTCAATGAAGCTAGGTTCAGTTCACTCCAGCTCAGTCCCTACTAAGTCAGCTCCACTAGCTGGACTACTAGCTCACTCAGCTGAGACAGCTGAGAGTCAGCTCATCTCAGCTAGATGGACTGTCCGGGCTTTAGGCCGATGGTCCGGGTCCGGGTCAGTGGCGGGCTGTGAGGTCCGGCCATGAGGCCATGGGCTGTTGGGTCTTTGGACAAGGCCGTGGGCTAAGTCCAGGAGGCCTGGGGCGTGGGTTGGGCTTGTGACCGACCCCAAAACCAATCTGAAAGGGCGAAGGGATGCAAGTGGCCGAAAGGGGACAACCCTTGGCCGATGGTGCCCATTCGCTAGCAAGTAGTGCCTGTTCGTGGGGCAAGACTTACCCCCTCGTTTTCTATAAATATGGGGGCTCTCTGGTCGATTTCATTATCCAATTCCAG
The DNA here is from genome assembly GCF_000309985.2 of Brassica rapa. Taxonomy (NCBI): domain Eukaryota; kingdom Viridiplantae; phylum Streptophyta; class Magnoliopsida; order Brassicales; family Brassicaceae; genus Brassica; species Brassica rapa. The sequence goes on along the minus strand of NW_022610285.1, from coordinate 15,734 downwards.
AGTAAAATACTCAGAGAAAAATGTAGAGAGAAAGAAAGAGAGAAAGAGAGTTTCGGCCAAGAGAAAGGCCGATTGTGGTGGTGTTGTGTTCCGGCGACTCTGATCGTTTGAGAACTAACTCCGGTCAAGAATGGGAGATCAAGACAAGGAGAAGAGCATGGAGAACCCAGACGTGGTTCACAAGGTATGTGATGGGCCGTGGCTCCATCAGACCGAACGGACGGTCCATGCGACCGCACCGCGGCTATGCTCGGTACCTAAGTCCCATCCGGCTCTCCTTATATGTTTCAATTCGTTTCTCTTCTCTTCTCTCTGGTTAAACACGAAAGGTTGTGTTGGTTGAGTCCAAGGGACACGTCCCTACACTTTGGCCGGACATAATCAAACCGCTAGCCTAGACACGGGTTGGTTAGTGGGATGATCCGATCGCACCAAGACTGGGCGGTTAGGACGAACGGTTGGGAATGACCCAAAGGGCATGAGTTGTCAAGAGTCATGAGTGTCCAAGAGGCACGAATGGCCAAAGGGTACATGTTCCAAATGGTGTCTTTCGGGACAGGTTAGGACGGATACTTATGGATCAGCCTATGGCTTGTCTAGTTAAGACAAGGTCACGGTTTGTCTAAGCCAAGGTAGAGTCGCAAGGTGTGACCGGTTGCTAAGCCTTCTGGATTAGGCTTGAGGCTTACTCGGCCGATTGGATCCAGGCCTAAGGCCAGATCAGGTAAGGGAGTTCGTTGGGCCATTGAGCCGGACTCCATTGGCCGGTCGCACCTAGATTCTATCCGGTTAGACGGATTGGTCTTTGGGGGCGATCCGGATCTATTCGTGTGTTCTGTTTATCTATTCTGGACGATCTATCTGATTCTAAGTCAAGGGGTGGTTGGTTGAATGACTTAGGATACGGTAGGTAGGTTCATACGTTTTATGATTATGTTGACTGAGGTTTATCTAAGTTCTAGGAACCAAGCCAAGCATTGTAGAATCAATCCGTTCTATTCTTTGTTATGATTAATGCTTATCTGGTTGTGGTTTAAGGAACTAAGAATGGTTCTGGTCAAGCCAAGGAGCCGTGAAGGCTCGGTCAGTGAGAGGCTGTGTAACATGTGGTTAGATGATGCTAGGGATGAACTAGTGATTGTCTATGAGACTGTTAAGAAGTTGTTTATTGTATCTCATGTTTCTAAGTAATACAAAGTTTATACATTATTATTCCGCCGTACAATCTATCCCTTTGTTTATGAACCTCATATTCGAATATGACTTAGTAAAGAAAAGACTTAGAATGAATCAGACAAGCAAAGAAATTAATAAGTAAGCATTCGTATCCAGTTGGGTCGAGAGACCAGGAATGGGTCTTACAGGACGTCCGTGGATGTCCGCCAGCACACATAGGACGTCCGTGGCTGTCCGTGTGTGTCTGTCTGTGTCCGTGAGCACACACAGGACGTCCGTGGCTGTCTGTGTCCGCCAGCACACACAGGACATCCGTGGCTGTCCCTCAGTACACATATCAGCACGTTGGTCCTTGGACTCAGCATGCTGGCCCTTCCTGTGGACTGTTTGGGTGATTTTGTCCCAAGTGGGCTGTCTGTTCAGTACACACAGGACGTCCGTGGGTGTCCGCCAGCACACACAGGACGTCCTTTGCTATTTGTGGCTGTCCGTCAGCACACACAGGACGTCTGTGTGTGTCTGTGTGTGTCTGTCAGCACACACAGGACGTTCGTGTGTGTCCGTAAGCATACACATGACGTCCGTGTGTGTTCGTGTGTGTCCGTCAGCACCCAAAGGACGTCTGTGGCTGTCCATCAGTATACATATCAGCACGCTGGTCCTTGGACTCAGCACGCTGGCCCTTCCCGTGGCCTGTTTGGGTGATTTTGGCCCACGTGGGCTGTCTGTTCCGTACACACAGGACGTCCGTGTGTGTCCGTCAGCACACACAGGACCTCCGTGTGTGTCCGTCAGCACACACAGGACGTTCGTGGCTGTGCGTGTGTGTCCGTGTGTGTCTGTCAGCACACACATGACGTCTGTGGCTGTCCATCAGTACACACATCAGCACGTTGGTCCTTTGACTCTGCACGCTGACCCTTCCTGTGGACTGTTCGGGTAATTTTGGCCCTCATGGGCTGTTTGTTCAGTACACACAGGACGTCCGTGGGTGTCCGCCAGCACACACAGGACGTCCGTGGCTGTCCGTGTGTGTTCGTCTTTGTCCGTCAGCACACACAGAACGTCTGTGGCTGTCCCTCAGTACACATATCAGCACGTTGGTCCATGGACTCAGCACGCTGGCCCTTCCCGTGGACTGTTTGGGTGATTTTATCCCAATTGGGCTGTCTGTTCAGTACACACAGGACGTCCATGGGTGTCCGCCAGCACACACAAGACGTCCGGGGCTGTTTGTGGCTGTCTGTCAGCACACACAGGACATCCTTGTGTGTCTGTCAGTACACACAGGACGTTTGTGTGTGTCCGTAAGCATACACAGGACGTCCGTTGCTGTACGTGTGTGTCCGTCAGCACATAGAGGACGTCTGTGGCTGTCCATCAGTACACGTATCAACACGTTTGTCCTTGGACTCTGCACGCTGGCCCTTCCCGTGGACTGTTTGGGTGATTTTGGCCCACGTGAGCTATCTGTTCAGTACACACAACACGTCCGTGGGTGTCCGCTAACACACACAGGACGTCCGCGGCGGTACGTGTGTGTCCGTCAGCACACACACGACGTCAGTGGCTGTCCATCAGTATACATATCAGCACGCTGGTCCTTGGACTCAGCACGCTGGGCCTTCCCGAGGACTGTTTGGGTGATTTTGGCCCACTTGGGCTGTCTGTTCAGTACACACAGGACGTCTGTGGGTGTCCGTCAGCACACACATGACGTCCGTGTGTGTCCGTCAGCATACACAGGACGTTTATGGCTGTGCGTGTGTGTCCGTGTGTGTCTGTCAGCACACACATGACGTCTGTGGCTGTCCATCAGTACACATATCAGCACGTTCGTCCTTTGACTCCGCACGCTGACCCTTCCTGTGGACTGTTCGGGTAATTTTGGCCCTCGTGGGCTGTCTGTTCAGTACACACAGGACTTCTGTGGGTGTCCGCTAACACACACAGGACGTCCATGGCTGTCCGTGTGTGTCCATCTGTGTCTGTCAGCACACACAGGACGTCCGTGGCTGTCCCTCAGTACACATATCAGCACGTTGGTCCTTGGACTCAGCATGATGGCCCTTCCCGTGGACTGTTTGGGTGATTTTATCCCATGTGGGCTGTCTGTTCAGTACACACAGGACGTCTGTGGGTGTACGCCAGCACACACAGGACGTCCGTGGCTGTTTGTGGCTGTCCGTCAGCACACACAGGATGTCCGTGTGTGTCCGTGTGTGTCTGTCAGCACACACAGGACGTTGGTGGGTGTCCGTCAGCACACACAGGACGTCCGTGTGTGTCCGTCAGCATACACAGGATGTCCATGGCTGTCCGTGTGTGTCCGTCAGCACACACAGGTCGTTTGTTGTTGTCCATCAATACACATATCAGCACGTTGGTCCTTGGACTCTGCACGCTGGCCCTTCCCGTGGACTGTTTGGGTGATTTTGGCCCACGTGGGCTATCTGTTCAGTACACACAGGACGTCCGTGGCTGTCCGCCAGCACACACAAGACGTCCGGAGCTGTTTGTGGCTGTCTATCAGCACACACAGGACATCCTTGTGTGTCTGTCAGCACACACAGGACGTTCGTGTGTGTCCGTAAGCATACACAGGACGTCCGTTGCTGTACGTGTGTGTCTGTCAGCACATATAGGACGTCTGTGGCTGTCCATCAGTACACGTATCAGCACGTTGGTCCTTGGACTCTGCACGCTGGCCCTTCCCGTGGACTGTTTGGGTGATTTTGGCCCACGTGAGCTATCTGTTCAGTACACACAAGACGTCCGTGGGTGTCCGCCAGCACACACAGGACGTCCGCGGCGGTCCGTGTGTGTCCGTCAGCACAAACAGGACGTCAGTGGCTGTCCATCAGTATACATATCAGCACGCTGGTCCTTGGACTCAGCACGCTGGGCCTTCCCGAGGACTGTTTGGGTGATTTTGGCCCACTTGGGCTGTCTGTTCAGTACACACAGGACGTCTGTGGGTGTCCGTCAGCACACACAGGACGTCCGTGTGTGTCCGTCAGCACACACAGGACGTTCGTGGCTGTGCTTGTGTGTCCGTGTGTGTCTGTCAGCACACACATAACGTCTGTGGCTGTCCATCAGTACACATATCAGCACGTTGGTCCTTTGACTCCGCACGCTGACCCTTCCTGTGGACTGTTCGGGTAATTTTGGCCCTCGTGGGCTGTCTGTTCAGTACACACAGGACGTCCGTGGGTGTCCGCTAACACACACAGGACGTCCATGGCTGTCCGTGTGTGTCCATCTGTGTCCGTCAGCACACAAAGGACGTCCGTGGCTGTCCCTCAGTACACATATCAGCACGTTGGTCCTTGGACTCAGCACGCTGGCCCTTCCCGTGGACTGTTTGGGTGATTTTATCCCATGTGGGCTGTCTGTTCAGTACACACAGGACGTCTGTGGGTGTACGCCAGCACACACAGGACGTCCGTGGCTGTTTGTGGCTGTCCGTCAGCACACACAGGATGTCCGTGTGTGTCCGTGTGTGTCTGCCAGCACACACAGGACGTTGGTGGGTTTCCGTCAGCACACACAGGACGTCCGTGTGTGTCCGTCAGCATACACAGGACGTCCATGGCTGTCCGTGTGTGTCCGTCAGCACACACAGGTCGTTTGTTGTTGTCCATCAATACACATATCAGCACGTTGGTCCTTGGACTCTGCACGCTGGCCCTTCCCGTGGACTGTTTGGGTGATTTTGGCCCACGTGGGCTATCTGTTCAGTACACACAGGACGTCCGTGGCTGTCCGCCAGCACACACAAGACGTCCAGGGATGTTTGTGGCTGTCTATCAGCACACACAGGACATCCTTGTGTGTCTGTCAGCACACACAGGACGTTTGTGTGTGTCCGTAAGCATACACAGGACGTCCGTTGCTGTACGTGTGTGTCTGTCAGCACATACAGGACGTCTGTGGCTGTCCATCAGTACACGTATCAGCACGTTGGTCCTTGGACTCTGCACGCTGGCCCTTCCCGTGGACTGTTTGGGTGATTTTGGCCCACGTGAGCTATCTGTTCAGTACACACAAGACGTCCGTGGGTGTCCGCCAGCACACACAGGACGTCCGCGGCGGTCCGTGTGTGTCCGTCAGCACAAACAGGACGTCAGTGGCTGTCCATCAGTATACATATCAGCACGCTGGTCCTTGGACTCAGCACGCTGGGCCTTCCCGAGGACTGTTTGGGTGATTTTGGCCCACTTGGGCTGTCTGTTCAGTACACACAGGACGTCTGTGGGTGTCCGTCAGCACACACAGGACGTCCGTGTGTGTCCGTCAGCACACACAGGACGTTCGTGGCTGTGCTTGTGTGTCCGTGTGTGTCTGTCAGCACACACATGACGTCTGTGGCTGTCCATCAGTACACATATCAGCACGTTGGTCCTTTGACTCCGCACGCTGACCCTTCCTGTGGACTGTTCGGGTAATTTTGGCCCTCGTGGGCGGTCTGTTCAGTACACACAGGACGTCCGTGGGTGTCCGCTAACACACACAGGACGTCCATGGCTGTCCGTGTGTGTCCATCTGTGTCCGTCAGCCCACACAGGACATCCGTGGCTGTCCCTCAGTACACATATCAGCACGTTGGTCCTTGGACTCAGCACGCTGGCCCTTCCCGTGGACTGTTTGGGTGATTTTATCCCATGTGGGCTGTCTGTTCAGTACACACAAGACGTCTGTGGGTGTAAGCCAGCACACACAGGACGTCCGTGGCTGTTTGTGGCTGTCCGTCAGCACACACAGGATGTCCGTGGGTGTCCGTGTGTGTCTGTCAGCACACACAGGACGTTGGTGGGTGTCCATCAGCACACACAGGACGTCCGTGTGTGTCCGTCAGCATAAACAGGACGTCCATGGCTGTCAGCACACACAGGACGTTTGTTGTTGTCCATCAATACACATATCAGCACGTTGGTCCTTGGACTCTGCACGCTGGCCCTTCCCGTGGACTGTTTGGGTGATTTTGGCCCACGTGGGCTATCTGTTCAGTACACACAGGACGTCCGTGGCTGTCCTTGTGTATCCGTGTGTGTCCGTCAGCACACACAGGACGTCCGTTGCTGTCCATCAGTACACATATCAGCACGTTGGTCCTTGGACTCAGCACACTTACCCTTCCCGTGGACTGTTCGGGTGATTTAGGCCCACGTGGGTTGTCTGTTCATTATACACAGGACGTCCGTGGGTGTCCGTCAGTACACACAGGACGTCCGTGTGTGTCAGTCATCACACACAGGACGTTCGTGGCTGTGTGTGTGTGTCCGTGTGTGTTCGTCAGCACACACATGACGTCTGTGGCTGTCAATCAGTACACATATCAGCACGTTGGTCCTTTGACTCCGCACGCTGACCCTTCCTGTGGACTGTTCGGCTGATTTTGGCCCTCGTGGGCTGTCTTTTCAGTACACACAGGACGTCTGTGTGTCCGTCAGCACACACAGGATGTCCGTGGCTGTCCCTCAGTGTACATATCAGCACGTTGGTCCTTGGACTCAGCACGCTGGCCCTTCCCTTGGACTGTTTGGGTGATTTTGTCCCACGTTGGCTGTCTGTTCAGTACACACAGGACGGCCGTGGGTGTCCGCCAGCACACACAGGACGTCCGTGGCTGTTTGTGGCTGTCTGTCAGCACACATCAAACTGAAGCAATCGCCTTCTTGGATCAGATTCACCTTTGGATGTATTGACATGCTCTTTGCTCCACCTGTTTGGTTTCTCCTGCACATCAACAAACTCATCAAAAGTATTCAAAGCATATTTAAAGGAGGTTTGAGAGACAGAAAGTCGTGGGTGCTTCTCCTTGTTACTTTTCCTTTGAAGACCAAACATCATAACCTGAAAATCTCAACACAAAAGTTAGGAAATAAAGCCTCACTCTCTCAAGTGTTTTATTCTCACCCACTCAAGTGTTTCTCTCAGATTTAGGTGATCACACACAAGTTTCTACTCAATGTTCTAAGAGAACAAATCAAAGAATCCCAATGGCAAATCCAAGCAAACAAAGGAATTTTCTCAAGATAGAAAGATAAGAGATTTTGATTTTTTTGAAATCCGTTTTAACCACCTCAAAGGCTGGATTTCTCCTCAGCCAGCAGGCTTTCTCTTCCACCACCAATCCACAAAACAAACTTTGAACTTTTTCTATTTTTTTTTTTTTGAATCAAATCGTAAATTTTTTTTTTTTTTTTTTTTTTTTAATATATGGATGGTAATGAGGGGCCCGGATTTAAGAAAGGTAGAAGAAGAAGTGTTTGAAGAAGATGGAGAGATGAGAAGATGGAATGATAATAGAGTTACCGGAAGAGAGTGGCTCTGATACCACTTGATAAACCCTAGGAAACGCTACTCAACCGGTAAGGGGGATATGAACTCCGAAAGGAGAACTGGTGGGATGAATGACGACACAAGGGGCTGCGGAATGACCCAATGATACTGTCTAAGTGTCTTTCAACGCCTGATATGACTCACAGGTCCGTTGGAGAGACAATCTCGATCTGTTGCCGGATGTGACGCACCGGTCCAACAAGAAAGAGGTGTTTGTTTGGAGCTAACCACACCAAAGAAACTAAGAAATGTTCTAAGCAAAGAACAAAGAGAATAAACTCATAAAATGAAAGAAAAATCGATTATTGATCTCAATGAGGTGTTCACATACTTATACAACTTGTAGTCAAAGATAATAAGTAGAATGTGTGAAAAAGAGACATAGAAAATAGATAGAAGACCAGATCTAGTCAAAGCACAGAAATTAATGTTGACTGGTCGATTTGAACCCTTAGGCTACTCTTGTCCAGGTTCGATGTATCCGATAGCACGTCCCGCGGTGAGAAGAAGTACACGGCCGGGTCGTTCTTCATGTACGGACGGATGACTTTCATGAACGGTTCCGGGCCAAAAGGTGGCTAAGTCTTCGGACAGCCTCAAGAGTCTTGCCTTAGAGAGATTTGGCTGATCAAAGTTCATGAACTGATCGAAGTGTCGGATCAGTTCATCAGAACGATCGCTGGTTCGGCCGAGACGGCTTAGGAGAGAGAGACCATGGTCGGATTTGGATTCCACTCGACCAACTTCACTTCTGACTTGACCGATGGCCTTAGCATGACGGACAGGACGGGAAGGACGAACTTCAGTATGGTTGGTTTGGCCATCTGGTCGCGGGTTATGCTGAAGCTCCAAACCGGACGAGTGCGGGTCAAGACGGTACACGGCCCGGGCGGTATGTTCGGCCCGATCGATGGACTGAACCTCAGTTGGACTGATCTGATCGTCCTGGTCACCATGCTGAGTCTGCTCCACGTCCTGGTCCAGGTCCTTAGAGAAATATCCAAAGGAGAAGTCCATGATCGGAATGAACAAGGCGGCGAGATCATCAGCACAGTCGCTGGTGCATGCGGTACGAGCCAAACGGGCCAAATGAGAGAAGCTATGATCTGAATCGGAATTGGCTCGTCCTAAGTTGATTCTGGCTTGACCATCAGCCTTAGCTTGTGAAGTTGGACAGGAAAGACAAGCTCCAGTACGGTCAGATCGGTCATCTGGCCATGGTTCCAACCAAAGCTCCTTCCCGGACGTATGCGGAACGGTCCAGTACACTACACGGTCAGTCTGTTCGGTACGGTGAAAAACATGAACCTCGGTTGAAAAGTTCAGAACGTCATGAACTCCATGCTGAGCTGGTTCCATGTACTGATCCGTGGACTGCGGCACATCATTCCCTCCTTCTTCAAAAGGATTTGTCCTCAAATCCAAAGTACCTATATCAAAAAGAGATGAATCAGATACAAAGGAATTAAAATTCAAGGAAAATTCAGGGAATGGACAGAAACTTCCTTGGAGTTTTGAAGTCATTTTCATCAAGGAATTCCAAATACTTTGGCGTCCATTGGTGCTTGCTCTCCTTAGAAACTGATCATGCTTATCCTGTTTATTCGAAGCAACTAGAGAAACCACATCAAATCTGGTAAAGGAATAATCAAAGGGTTTCTCTATCCTTAAGACATCCAAATCAGGATCCAAGCCCTTAGGATAATCATCAAGGACGTGGGCAAGCATTAAGCAAGTAAGCTGGTTGCCAAAAATTGATTTATCAATCTCAAAATCAGGCCAAGGTGAGAAACTGTTATGGAAAGAAAGAGACAATGCCAAATCTGAAAAATTCTTATCATGAATGAAATCAAATTGATTCTTTGGCCTAAGCAATTTTGGTTCATGCTTTTTCCTACACCAAATCTCTTTCAAAGCACAGCTCAATGAAATCAATTCATGAAAAGGTTTGAGCAAAACGTTTTTCAACCAAGTAAGAATATGTTTTCTTTTTGAAATTCTCGGTTTCAAAACATTTTCATGAAGAGTAGAGGCAATCAACTCATGATCCTTACAGTGCTTTTGGTTTAGACAGGAGAATGACCGAGGAAACACCTTTTGTTCATGGAGGATCGGTTTTGGCTCAGGTCGATTCTTTCTAGGGCATGAATCTCCTTTAGAAATCGGGTACTCGCGGATAGATGGACTGAAGAACCTCCGGGTTGTAAAATTCATAACTTCTTCATCCGTGAAGCTTTTCATGCGATTCCAAGCCTCAGTGAATCCTTGATGAGTTGGCTTTCTTGTAAAATTGGATTCAAGACAAAAGACCTTCGGACGATTGAGATATCCTTCTTGGACTGAACCTCTGTCGCTGGCACCAAGGTAGACGGTTTGAACAACAAAGCTTCTCCAAATCTGAGGTTGTTGGGCACGGCCAATGCTTTCATTCAGAGGTTGAACCTGTCTTTCCTGGATACTCAAAACAAACACTAAAAGACCAGGATCAAATGTGCAAGATAAATATTTGTTCAAATCACAAATCAAGATATCTTTTCCAAGAACAAATTGCACATTTTTCAGCCTTTCAAGGTGCTCATCAAAGTAGATATTACAGACAAGAATTTTATCAAGATATTCAACAACAGTAGTCATTTTCAAGATGGGCATATCCTTCCCAACATCTGAACACACAAGCTCAGGCTGCGAAATAAAATCACAAAAATCAAGATCACAAAAATCATTTTCAGTTTTAAGTGATTTATTTTCCAGCAACTTCTGAATCAGAATTTTGTCCAAGGCACAAGAGGATGGCAACAAATGATCAGTGATCTGTCTATGTCTAGAAGAGTTAAGATCAAAGCTATTTTCTTTGAAAACAAATGAATCAAAAGATTTATTAGAACAGAAAACAGTTTGTTTCAAATCAAGCTCAAGAGACCTTTCAAAATGATCAAAACCATGGCTATCTTCTAAGAACTGATCAAAACACAAGATAAATCCAGAATTAATGCCATTGACATTTTGAAAACGTGATTGATCAAGAAATTTATCAGGTTCAAAGACCTTAAAAGAATTAATCATGTTATCAAAAACAGATTTTGAAACACAAAATTCTTTCATTTTGTCAAGGCCAAAGCGAATCACATCATGAGTACTGATCTTGACAAACATGTCAGGTAGAGAATTAAGCAAATAAGGTTCCTCACAGTACTCTTGAAGATCAGGAAGCAAAGGGGCAGGAGATGAAGGAGCAGTAGTTGTGCCGGAATCAAAGCAAAGATGGCTCTCCATAAAGGTGGATATGATGCTTGTTGCTTCTTCATCAAAGACTGGACCAGGTTCGTCCTCCTCATCAAAGATAGGACCTAGATCATCATCCAAATATTTCCTAGTGTCAAGACATGGGCACTGATGTGGAAAATCCAGTGGCTCTTCCTCAAAAACCTGTGGAGACAAAACAAGACTACTCGGAAGCTCCGGTTGCAAAACAGTTAGTTCTACAATAGCTTGTTCATTATCAAGATCAAACTCAGTTTCAAGAGAAGGAAGATCACAATCTTTTTCACAAAACATCAAACTTTCAATTAGCTCTTCATCAGAATTATCAAAAATGGGTAGAGAATCTGAAAAATCTTTAAGTTCTTCAAAATGGTTTTCAGATTCACCTTGGGCTTTCTTACTGATGAACAAGGATGGCTCAGCTACTGGGGCACGTGTGGATGTGCTCTTCTTTTGGCTCTTGCTGACGTCCTTGAGGGCTTTGTCCACACCCTTCACAAAGTTATCACAAAATTGTTGGACATCAAACTGAAGCAATCGCCTTCTTGGATCAGATTCACCTTTGGATGTATTGACATGCTCTTTGCTCCACCTGTTTGGTTTCTCCTGCACATCAACAAACTCATCAAAAGTATTCAAAGCATATTTAAAGGAGGTTTGAGAGACAGAAAGTCGTGGGTGCTTCTCCTTGTTACTTTTCCTTTGAAGACCAAACATCATAACCTGAAAATCTCAACACAAAAGTTAGGAAATAAAGCCTCACTCTCTCAAGTGTTTTATTCTCACCCACTCAAGTGTTTCTCTCAGATTTAGGTGATCACACACAAGTTTCTACTCAATGTTCTAAGAGAACAAATCAAAGAATCCCAATGGCAAATCCAAGCAAACAAAGGAATTTTCTCAAGATAGAAAGATAAGAGATTTTGATTTTTTTGAAATCCGTTTTAACCACCTCAAAGGCTGGATTTCTCCTCAGCCAGCAGGCTTTCTCTTCCACCACCAATCCACAAAACAAACTTTGAACTTTTTCTATTTTTTTTTTTTTGAATCAAATCGTAAATCTTTTTTTTTTTTTTTTTTTTTAATATATGGATGGTAATGAGGGGCCCGGATTTAAGAAAGGTAGAAGAAGAAGTGTTTGAAGAAGATGGAGAGATGAGAAGATGGAATGATAATAGAGTTACCGGAAGAGTGGCTCTGATACCACTTGATAAACCCTAGGAAACGCTACTCAACCGGTAAGGGGGATATGAACTCCGAAAGGAGAACTGGTGGGATGAATGACGACACAAGGGGCTGCGGAATGACCCAATGATACTGTCTAAGTGTCTTTCAACGCCTGATATGACTCACAGGTCCGTTGGAGAGACAATCTCGATCTGTTGCCGGATGTGACGCACCGGTCCAACAAGAAAGAGGTGTTTGTTTGGAGCTAACCACACCAAAGAAACTAAGAAATGTTCTAAGCAAAGAACAAAGAGAATAAACTCATAAAATGAAAGAAAAATCGATTATTGATCTCAATGAGGTGTTCACATACTTATACAACTTGTAGTCAAAGATAATAAGTAGAATGTGTGAAAAAGAGACATAGAAAATAGATAGAAGACCAGATCTAGTCAAAGCACAGAAATTAATGTTGACTGGTCGATTTGAACCCTTAGGCTACTCTTGTCCAGGTTCGATGTATCCGATAGCACGTCCCGCGGTGAGAAGAAGTACACGGCCGGGTCGTTCTTCATGTACGGACGGATGACTTTCATGAACGGTTCCGGGCCAAAAGGTGGCTAAGTCTTCGGACAGCCTCAAGAGTCTTGCCTTAGAGAGATTTGGCTGATCAAAGTTCATGAACTGATCGAAGTGTCGGATCAGTTCATCAGAACGATCGCTGGTTCGGCCGAGACGGCTTAGGAGAGAGAGACCATGGTCGGATTTGGATTCCACTCGACCAACTTCACTTCTGACTTGACCGATGGCCTTAGCATGACGGACAGGACGGGAAGGACGAACTTCAGTATGGTTGGTTTGGCCATCTGGTCGCGGGTTATGCTGAAGCTCCAAACCGGACGAGTGCGGGTCAAGACGGTACACGGCCCGGGCGGTATGTTCGGCCCGATCGATGGACTGAACCTCAGTTGGACTGATCTGATCGTCCTGGTCACCATGCTGAGTCTGCTCCACGTCCTGGTCCAGGTCCTTAGAGAAATATCCAAAGGAGAAGTCCATGATCGGAATGAACAAGGCGGCGAGATCATCAGCACAGTCGCTGGTGCATGCGGTACGAGCCAAACGGGCCAAATGAGAGAAGCTATGATCTGAATCGGAATTGGCTCGTCCTAAGTTGATTCTGGCTTGACCATCAGCCTTAGCTTGTGAAGTTGGACAGGAAAGACAAGCTCCAGTACGGTCAGATCGGTCATCTGGCCATGGTTCCAACCAAAGCTCCTTCCCGGACGTATGCGGAACGGTCCAGTACACTACACGGTCAGTCTGTTCGGTACGGTGAAAAACATGAACCTCGGTTGAAAAGTTCAGAACGTCATGAACTCCATGCTGAGCTGGTTCCATGTACTGATCCGTGGACTGCGGCACATCAGTTTGTGTCCGTCAGCACACACAGGACGTCCGTGGCTGTCCATCGGTACACATATCAGCACGTTGGTCCTTGGACTCAGCATGCTTACCCTTCCCGTGGACTGTTCGGGTGATTTAGGCCCACGTGGGCTGTCTGTTCAGTATACACAGGACGTCCGTGGGTTTCCGTCAGCACACACAGGACGTCCGTGTGTGTCAGTCATCACACACAGGACGTTCGTGGCTGTGCGTGTGTGTCAGTGTGTGTCCGTCAGCACACACATGACGTCCGTGGCTGTCCATCAGTACACATATCAGCACGTTGGTCCTTTGACTCCGCACGCTGACCCTTCCTGTGGACTGTTCGGCAGATTTTGGCCCTCGTGGGCTGTCTGTTCAGTATACACAGGACGTCCGTGGGTGTCCGTCAGCACACACAGGACGTCCGTGTGTGTCAGTAATCACACACAGGATGTTCGTGGCTGTGCGTGTGTGTCTGTGGGTGTACGCCAGCACACACAGGACGTCCGTGGCTGTTTGTGGCTGTCCGTCAGCACACACAGGATGTCCGTGTGTGTCCGTGTGTGTCTGTCAGCACACACAGGACGTTGGTGGGTGTCCGTAAGCACACACAGGACGTCCGTGTGTGTCCGTCAGCAAACACAGGACGTCCGTGGCTGTCCGTGTGTGTCCGTCAGCACACAAAGGATGTTTGTTGTTGTCCATCAGTACACATATCAGGACGTTGGTCCTTGGACTCTTCACGCTGGCCCTTCCCGTGGACTGTTTGGGTGATTTTTGCCCACGTGGGCTATCTGGTCAGTACACACAGGATGTCTGTGGGTGTCCGCCAGCACACACAGGACGTCCGTGGCTGTCCTTGTGTATCCTTGTGTGTCCGTCAGCACACACAGGACGTCCGTGGCTGTCCATCAGTACACATATCAGCACGTTGGTCCTTTGACTCCGCATGCTGACCCTTCCTGTGGACTGTTCGGCTGATTTTGGCCCGCGTGGGCTGTCTGTTCAGTATACACAGGACGTCCGTGGGTGTCCGTCAGCACACACAGGACGTCCGTGTGTGTCAGTCATCACACACAGGACGTTCATGGCTGTGCGTGTGTGTCCGTGTGTGTTCGTCAGCACACACATGACGTCCGTGGCTGTCCATCAGTACACATATCAGCACGTTGGTCCTTTGACTCCGAACGCTGACCCTTCCTGTGGACTGTTCGGCTGATTTTGGCCCTCGTGGGCTGTCTTTTCAGTACACACAGGACGTCTGTGGGTCTCCGCCAGCACACACAGGACGTCCGTGGCTGTCCGTGTGTGTCCATCAGCACACACAGGACGTCCGTGGCTGTCCCTCAATACACATATCAGCACGTTGGTCGTTGGACTCAGCACGCTGGCCCTTCCCTTGGATTGTTTGGGTGATTTTGTCCCACGTTGGCTGTCTGTTCAGTACACACAGGACGTCCGTGGGTGTCCGCCAGCACACACAGGACGTCCGTGGCTGTTTGTGGCTGTCCGTCAGCACACACAGGACGTCTGTGTGTGTCCGTGTGTGTCTGTCAGCACACACAGGACGTTCGTGGGTGTCGGTCAGCACACACAGGACGTTCGTGTGTGTCAGTAAGCATACACATGACGTCCGTGGCTGTCCCTCAGTACACGTATCAGCACATTGGTCCTTGGACTCAGCACGCTGGCCCTTCCCGTGGACTGTTTGGGTGATTTAATCCCATGTGGGCTGTCTGTTCAGTACACACAGGACGTCTGTGGGTGTACGCCAGCACACACAGGACGTCCGTGGCTGTTTGTGTCTGTCCGTCAGCACACACAGGATGTCCGTGTGTGTCTGTCAGCACACACAGGACGCTGGTGGGTGTCCGTCAGCACACACAGGACGTCCGTGTGTGTCCGTCAGCAAACATAGGACGTCCGTGGCTGTCCGTGTGTGTCCGTCAGCACACACAGGACGTTCGTTGTTGTCCATCAGTACACATATCAGCACGTTGGTCCTTGGACTCTGCACGCTGGCCCTTCTTGTGGACTGTTTGGGTGATTTTGGCCCACGTGGGCTATCTGTTCAGTACACACAGGATGTCCATGGGTGTCCCCCAGCACACACATGACGTCCGTGGCTGTCCTTGTGTATCCGTGTGTGTCCGTCAGCACACACGGGACGTCCGTGGCTGTCCATCAGTACACATATCAGCACGTTGGTCCTTGGACTCAGCATGCTTACCCTTCCCGTGGACTGTTCGGGTGATTTAGGCCCACGTGGGCTGTCTGTTCAGTATACACAGGACGTCCGTGGGTTTCCGTCAGCACACACAGGACGTCCGGGTGTGTCAGTCATCACACACAGG